>NW_027095931.1:0-62000 GCF_963924715.1 Thunnus thynnus | reverse complement strand
TAACCCTGCCAGCGCAGCTGAGCCTTTTGGGTGAGTCTGCATCGGTTCTGATGAAAAGCCATTAGTTTGGGACCAATAACACTGAAATTGAAAGAAACACATGAAAATGCATGTACGGTGTGCGCCGTGACCCTGCCAGCGCAGCCCAGCCCTTTGGGTGAGTCTGCATCGGTTCTGATGAAAAGCCACTTGTTTGGGCCCAATAACACTGAAATTGACAGAAACACATGAAAATGCATGTACGGTGTGCGCCGTAACCCTGCCAGCGCAGCCAAGCCTTTTGGGTGAGTCTGCATCGGGTCTGATGAAAAGCGACTAGTTTGGGCCCAATAACACTGAAATTGACAGAAACACATGAAAATGCATGTACGGTGTGCGCCGTGACCCTGCCAGCGCACCCGAGCCTTTTGGTTGAGTCTGCATCGGTTCTGATGAAAAGCGACTAGTTTAGGCCCAATAACACTGAAATTGACAGAAACACATGAAAATGCATGTACGGTGTGCGCCGTGACCCTGCCAGCGCAGCCGAGCCTTTTGGGTGAGTCTGCATCGGTTCTGATGAAAAGCGACTGGATTGGGCCCAATAACATTGAAATTGACAGAAAAACATGAAAATGCATGTAACGGTGTGCGCCGTGACCCTGCCAGCGCAGCCGAGGCTTTAGGGTGAGTCTGCATCGGTTCTGATGAAAAGCGACTAGTTTAGGCCCAATAACACTGAAATTGACAGAAACACATGAAAATGCATGTACGGTGTGCGCCGTGACCCTGCCAGCGCAGCCGAGCCTTTTGGGTGAGTCTGCATCGGTTCTGATGAAAAGCCACTAGTTTGGGCCCAATAACACTGAAATTGACAGAAAAACATGAAAATGCATGTAACGGTGTGCGCCGTGACCCTGCCAGCGCAGCCGAGGCTTTAGGGTGAGTCTGCATCGGTTCTGATGAAAAGCGACTAGTTTGGGACCAATAACACTGAAATTGACAGAAACACATGAAAATGCATGTACGGTGTGCGCCCTGACCCTGCCAGCGCAGCCGAGCCTTTTGGGTGAGTCTGCATCAGTTCTGATGAAAAGCGACTAGTTTAGGCCCAATAACACTGAAATTGACAGAAACACATGAAAATGCATGTAACGGTGTGCGCCGTGACCCTGCCAGCGCAGCCGAGGCTTTAGGGTGAGTCTGCATCGGTTCTGATGAAAAGCGACTAGTTTGGGCCCAATAACACTGAAATTGACAGAAACACATGAAAATGCATGTACGGTGTGCGCCGTGACCCTGCCAGCGCAGCCGAGCCTTTTGGGTGAGTCTGCATCGGTTCTGATGAAAAGCGACTGGATTGGGCCCAATAACATTGAAATTGACAGAAAAACATGAAAATGCATGTAACGGTGTGCGCCGTGACCCTGCCAGCGCAGCCGAGGCTTTAGGGTGAGTCTGCATCGGTTCTGATGAAAAGCGACTAGTTTGGGCCCAATAACACTGAAATTGACAGAAACACATGAAAATGCATGTACGGTGTGCGCCGTGACCCTGCCAGCGCAGCCGAGCCTTTTGGGTGAGTCTGCATCGGTTCTGATGAAAAGCCACTAGTTTAGGCCCAATAACACTGAAATTGACAGAAACACATGAAAATGCATGTACGGTGTGCGCCGTGACCCTGCCAGCGCAGCCCAGCCCTTTGGGTGAGTCTGCATCGGTTCTGATGAAAAGCCACTAGTTTGGGCCCAATAACACTGAAATTGACAGAAACACATGAAAATGCATGTATGGTGTGCGCCCTGACCCTGCCAGTTCAGCCGAGCCTTTTGGGTGAGTCTGCATCGGTTCTGATGAAAAGCCACTAGTTTAGGCCCAATAACACTGAAATTGACAGAAACACATGAAAATGCATGTACGGTGTGCGCCGTGACCCTGCCAGCGCAGCCGAGCCTTTTGAGTGAGTCTGCATCAGTTCTGATGAAAAGCGACTAGTTTAGGCCCAATAACACTGAAATTGACAGAAAAACATGAAAATGCATGTAACGGTGTGCGCCGTGACCCTGCCAGCGCAGCCGAGGCTTTAGGGTGAGTCTGCATCGGTTCTGATGAAAAGCGACTGGATTGGGCCCAATAACATTGAAATTGACAGAAAAACATGAAAATGCATGTAACGGTGTGCGCCGTGACCCTGCCAGCGCAGCCGAGGCTTTAGGGTGAGTCTGCATCGGTTCTGATGAAAAGCGACTAGTTTGGGCCCAATAACACTGAAATTGAAAGAAACACATGAAAATGCATGTACGGTGTGCACCGTGACCCTGCCAGCGCAGCCCAGCCCTTTGGGTGAGTCTGCATCGGTTCTGATGAAAAGCCACTTGTTTGGGCCCAATAACACTGAAATTGACAGAAACACATGAAAATGCATGTACGGTGTGCGCCGTAACCCTGCCAGCGCAGCCAAGCCTTTTGGGTGAGTCTGCATCGGTTCTGATGAAAAGCGACTGGATTGGGCCCAATAACATTGAAATTGACAGAAAAACATGAAAATGCATGTAACGGTGTGCGCCGTGACCCTGCCAGCGCAGCCGAGGCTTTAGGGTGAGTCTGCATCGGTTCTGATGAAAAGCGACTAGTTTAGGCCCAATAACACTGAAATTGACAGAAACACATGAAAATGCATGTACGGTGTGCGCCGTGACCCTGCCAGCGCAGCCGAGCCTTTTGGGTGAGTCTGCATCAGTTCTGATGAAAAGCGACTAGTTTAGGCCCAATAACACTGAAATTGACAGAAAAACATGAAAATGCATGTAACGGTGTGCGCCGTGACCCTGCCAGCGCAGCCGAGGCTTTAGGGTGAGTCTGCATCGGTTCTGATGAAAAGCGACTAGTTTGGGCCCAATAACACTGAAATTGACAGAAACACATGAAAATGCATGTACGGTGTGCGCCGTGACCCTGCCAGCGCAGCCGAGCCTTTTGGGTGAGTCTGCATCGGTTCTGATGAAAAGCGACTAGTTTAGGCCCAATAACACTGAAATTGACAGAAACACATGAAAATGCATGTACGGTGTGCGCCGTGACCCTGCCAGCGCAGCCGAGCCTTTTGGGTGAGTCTGCATCGGTTCTGATGAAAAGCGACTGGATTGGGCCCAATAACATTGAAATTGACAGAAAAACATGAAAATGCATGTAACGGTGTGCGCCGTGACCCTGCCAGCGCAGCCGAGGCTTTAGGGTGAGTCTGCATCGGTTCTGATGAAAAGCGACTAGTTTGGGCCCAATAACACTGAAATTGACAGAAACACATGAAAATGCATGTACGGTGTGCGCCGTGACCCTGCCAGCGCAGCCGAGCCTTTTGGGTGAGTCTGCATCAGTTCTGATGAAAAGCGACTAGTTTAGGCCCAATAACACTGAAATTGACAGAAAAACATGAAAATGCATGTAACGGTGTGCGCCGTGACCCTGCCAGCGCAGCCGAGGCTTTAGGGTGAGTCTGCATCGGTTCTGATGAAAAGCGACTAGTTTGGGCCCAATAACACTGAAATTGACAGAAACACATGAAAATGCATGTAACGGTGTGCGCCCTGACCCTGCCAGCGCAGCCGAGCCTTTTGGGTGAGTCTGCATCGGTTCTGATGAAAAGCCACTAGTTTAGGCCCAATAACACTGAAATTGACAGAAACACATGAAAATGCATGTACGGTGTGCGCCGTGACCCTGCCAGCGCAGCCGAGCCTTTTGGGTGAGTCTGCATCGGTTCTGATGAAAAGCCACTAGTTTGGGCCCAATAACACTGAAATTGACAGAAAAACATGAAAATGCATGTAACGGTGTGCGCCGTGACCCTGCCAGCGCAGCCGAGGCTTTAGGGTGAGTCTGCATCGGTTCTGATGAAAAGCGACTAGTTTGGGCCCAATAACACTGAAATTGACAGAAACACATGAAAATGCATGTACGGTGTGCGCCCTGACCCTGCCAGCGCAGCTGAGCCTTTTGGGTGAGTCTGCATCGGTTCTGATGAAAAGCCACTAGTTTAGGCCCAATAACACTGAAATTGACAGAAACACATGAAAATGCATGTACGGTGTGCGCCGTGACCCTGCCAGCGCAGCCGAGCCTTTTGGGTGAGTCTGCATCAGTTCTGATGAAAAGCGACTAGTTTAGGCCCAATAACACTGAAATTGACAGAAACACATGAAAATGCATGTAACGGTGTGCGCCGTGACCCTGCCAGCGCAGCCGAGGCTTAAGGGTGAGTCTGCATCGGTTCTGATGAAAAGCGACTAGTTTGGGCCCAATAACACTGAAATTGACAGAAACACATGAAAATGCATGTACGGTGTGCGCCCTGACCCTGCCAGCGCAGCCGAGCCTTTTGGGTGAGTCTGCATCGGTTCTGATGAAAAGTGACTAGTTTAGGCCCAATAACACTGAAATTGACAGAAACACATGAAAATGCATGTACGGTGTGCGCCGTGACCCTGCCAGCGCAGCCGAGCCTTTTGGGTGAGTCTGCATCGGTTCTGATGAAAAGCCACTAGTTTAGGCCCAATAACACTGAAATTGACAGAAACACATGAAAATGCATGTACGGTGTGCGCCGTGACCCTGCCAGCGCAGCCGAGCCTTTTGGGTGAGTCTGCATCAGTTCTGATGAAAAGCGACTAGTTTGGACCCAATAACACTGAAATTGACAGAAACACATGAAAATGCATGTACGGTGTGCGCCGTGACCCTGCCAGCGCAGCCCAGCCCTTTGGGTGAGTCTGCATCGGTTCTGATGAAAAGCCACTAGTTTGGGCCCAATAACACTGAAATTGACAGAAACACATGAAAATGCATGTATGGTGTGCGCCCTGACCCTGCCAGTTCAGCCGAGCCTTTTGGGTGAGTCTGCATCGGTTCTGATGAAAAGCCACTAGTTTGGGCCCAATAACACTGAAATTGACAGAAACACATGAAAATGCATGTACGGTGTGCGCCGTGACCCTGCCAGCGCAGCCGAGCCTTTTGGGTGAGTCTGCATCAGTTCTGATGAAAAGCGACTAGTTTAGGCCCAATAACACTGAAATTGACAGAAAAACATGAAAATGCATGTAACGGTGTGCGCCGTGACCCTGCCAGCGCAGCCGAGGCTTTAGGGTGAGTCTGCATCGGTTCTGATGAAAAGCGACTGGATTGGGCCCAATAACATTGAAATTGACAGAAAAACATGAAAATGCATGTAACGGTGTGCGCCGTGACCCTGCCAGCGCAGCCGAGGCTTTAGGGTGAGTCTGCATCGGTTCTGATGAAAAGCGACTAGTTTGGGCCCAATAACACTGAAATTGACAGAAACACATGAAAATGCATGTAACGGTGTGCGCCCTAACCCTGCCAGCGCAGCCGAGCCTTTTGGGTGAGTCTGCATCGGTTCTGATGAAAAGCGACTAGTTTAGGCCCAATAACACTGAAATTGACAGAAACACATGAAAATGCATGTACGGTGTGCGCCGTGACCCTGCCAGCGCAGCCGAGCCTTTTGGGTGAGTCTGCATCGGTTCTGATGAAAAGCCACTAGTTTGGGCCCAATAACACTGAAATTGACAGAAAAACATGAAAATGCATGTAACGGTGTGCGCCGTGACCCTGCCAGCGCAGCCGAGGCTTTACGGTGAGTCTGCATCGGTTCTGATGAAAAGCGACTAGTTTGGGCCCAATAACACTGAAATTGACAGAAACACATGAAAATGCATGTACGGTGTGCGCCCTAACCCTGCCAGCGCAGCTGAGCCTTTTGGGTGAGTCTGCATCGGTTCTGATGAAAAGCCATTAGTTTGGGCCCAATAACACTGAAATTGACAGAAACACATGAAAATGCATGTACGGTGTGCGCCGTGACCCTGCCAGCGCAGCCGAGCCTTTTGGGTGAGTCTGCATCGGTTCTGATGAAAAGCCACTAGTTTAGGCCCAATAACACTGAAATTGACAGAAACACATGAAAATGCATGTACGGTGTGCGCCGTGACCCTGCCAGTGCAGCCGAGGCTTTAGGGTGAGTCTGCATCGGTTCTGATGAAAAGCGACTAGTTTGGGCCCAATAACACTGAAATTGAAAGAAACACATGAAAATGCATGTACGGTGTGCGCCGTGACCCTGCCAGCGCAGCCCAGCCCTTTGGGTGAGTCTGCATCGGTTCTGATGAAAAGCCACTTGTTTGGGCCCAATAACACTGAAATTGACAGAAACACATGAAAATGCATGTACGGTGTGCGCCGTAACCCTCACCCAAAAGGCTCGGCTGCGCAGCTGAGCCTTTTGGGTGAGTCTGCATCGGGTCTGATGAAAAGCGACTAGTTTGGGCCCAATAACACTGAAATTGACAGAAACACATGAAAATGCATGTACAGTGTGCGCCGTGACCCTGCCAGCGCACCCGAGCCTTTTGGTTGAGTCTGCCACGGTTCTGATGAAAAGCGACTAGTTTAGGCCCAATAACACTGAAATTGACAGAAACACATGAAAATGCATGTAACGGTGTGCGCCGTGACCCTGCCAGCGCAGCCGAGGCTTTAGGGTGAGTCTGCATCGGTTCTGATGAAAAGCGACTGGATTGGGCCCAATAACATTGAAATTGACAGAAAAACATGAAAATGCATGTAACGGTGTGCGCCGTGACCCTGCCAGCGCAGCCGAGGCTTTAGGGTGAGTCTGCATCGGTTCTGATGAAAAGCGACTAGTTTAGGCCCAATAACACTGAAATTGACAGAAACACATGAAAATGCATGTACGGTGTGCGCCGTGACCCTGCCAGCGCAGCCGAGCCTTTTGGGTGAGTGTGCATCAGTTCTGATGAAAAGCGACTAGTTTAGGCCCAATAACACTGAAATTGACAGAAAAACATGAAAATGCATGTAACGGTGTGCGCCGTGACCCTGCCAGCGCAGCCGAGGCTTTAGGGTGAGTCTGCATCGGTTCTGATGAAAAGCGACTAGTTTGGGCCCAATAACACTGAAATTGACAGAAACACATGAAAATGCATGTACGGTGTGCGCCGTGACCCTGCCAGCGCAGCCGAGCCTTTTGGGTGAGTCTGCATCGGTTCTGATGAAAAGCGACTAGTTTAGGCCCAATAACACTGAAATTGACAGAAACACATGAAAATGCATGTACGGTGTGCGCCGTGACCCTGCCAGCGCAGCCGAGCCTTTTGGGTGAGTCTGCATCGGTTCTGATGAAAAGCGACTGGATTGGGCCCAATAACATTGAAATTGACAGAAAAACATGAAAATGCATGTAACGGTGTGCGCCGTGACCCTGCCAGCGCAGCCGAGGCTTTAGGGTGAGTCTGCATCGGTTCTGATGAAAAGCGACTAGTTTGGGCCCAATAACACTGAAATTGACAGAAACACATGAAAATGCATGTACGGTGTGCGCCGTGACCCTGCCAGCGCAGCCGAGCCTTTTGGGTGAGTCTGCATCGGTTCTGATGAAAAGCGACTAGTTTAGGCCCAATAACACTGAAATTGACAGAAACACATGAAAATGCATGTACAGTGTGCGCCGTGACCCTGCCAGCGCACCCGAGCCTTTTGGTTGAGTCTGCCACGGTTCTGATGAAAAGCGACTAGTTTAGGCCCAATAACACTGAAATTGACAGAAACACATGAAAATGCATGTAACGGTGTGCGCCGTGACCCTGCCAGCGCAGCCGAGGCTTTAGGGTGAGTCTGCATCGGTTCTGATGAAAAGCGACTGGATTGGGCCCAATAACATTGAAATTGACAGAAAAACATGAAAATGCATGTAACGGTGTGCGCCGTGACCCTGCCAGCGCAGCCGAGGCTTTAGGGTGAGTCTGCATCGGTTCTGATGAAAAGCGACTAGTTTAGGCCCAATAACACTGAAATTGACAGAAACACATGAAAATGCATGTACGGTGTGCGCCGTGACCCTGCCAGCGCAGCCGAGCCTTTTGGGTGAGTGTGCATCAGTTCTGATGAAAAGCGACTAGTTTAGGCCCAATAACACTGAAATTGACAGAAAAACATGAAAATGCATGTAACGGTGTGCGCCGTGACCCTGCCAGCGCAGCCGAGGCTTTAGGGTGAGTCTGCATCGGTTCTGATGAAAAGCGACTAGTTTGGGCCCAATAACACTGAAATTGACAGAAACACATGAAAATGCATGTAACGGTGTGCGCCGTGACCCTGCCAGCGCAGCCGAGGCTTTAGGGTGAGTCTGCATCGGTTCTGATGAAAAGCGACTAGTTTGGGCCCAATAACACTGAAATTGACAGAAACACATGAAAATGCATGTACGGTGTGCGCCGTGACCCTGCCAGCGCAGCCGAGCCTTTTGGGTGAGTCTGCATCGGTTCTGATGAAAAGCGACTAGTTTAGGCCCAATTACACTGAAATTGACAGAAACACATGAAAATGCATGTACGGTGTGCGCCGTGACCCTGCCAGCGCAGCCGAGCCTTTTGGGTGAGTCTGCATCAGTTCTGATGAAAAGCGACTAGTTTAGGCCCAATAACACTGAAATTGACAGAAAAACATGAAAATGCATGTAACGGTGTGCGCCGTGACCCTGCCAGCGCAGCCAAGGCTTTAGGGTGAGTCTGCATCGGTTCTGATGAAAAGCGACTAGTTTGGGCCCAATAACACTGAAATTGACAGAAACACATGAAAATGCATGTACGGTGTGCGCCCTGACCCTGCCAGCGCAGCCGAGCCTTTTGGGTGAGTCTGCATCGGTTCTGATGAAAGGCCAATAGTTTAGGCCCAATAATACTGAAATTGACAGAAACACATGAAAATGCATGTATGGTGTGCGCCGTGACCCTGCCAGCGCAGCCGAGCCTTTTGGGTGAGTCTGCATCGGTTCTGATGAAAAGCCACTAGTTTGGGCCCAATAACACTGAAATTGACAGAAAAACATGAAAATGCATGTAACGGTGTGCGCCGTGACCCTGCCAGCGCAGCCGAGGCTTTAGGGTGAGTCTGCATCGGTTCTGATGAAAAGCGACTAGTTTGGGCCCAATAACACTGAAATTGACAGAAACACATGAAAATGCATGTACGGTGTGCGCCCTGACCCTGCCAGCGCAGCCGAGCCTTTTGGGTGAGTCTGCATCGGTTCTGATGAAAAGCGACTAGTTTAGGCCCAATAACACTGAAATTGACAGAAACACATGAAAATGCATGTACGGTGTGCGCCGTGACCCTGCCAGCGCAGCCGAGCCTTTTGGGTGAGTCTGCATCAGTTCTGATGAAAAGCGACTAGTTTAGGCCCAATAACACTGAAATTGACAGAAAAACATGAAAATGCATGTAACGGTGTGCGCCGTGACCCTGCCAGCGCAGCCGAGGCTTTAGGGTGAGTCTGCATCGGTTCTGATGAAAAGCGACTAGTTTGGGCCCAATAACACTGAAATTGACAGAAACACATGAAAATGCATGTGCGGTGTGCGCCGTGACCCTGCCAGCGCAGCCGAGCCTTTTGGGTGAGTCTGCATCGGTTCTGATGAAAAGCCACTAGTTTAGGCCCAATAACACTGAAATTGACAGAAACACATGAAAATGCATGTACGGTGTGCACCGTGACCCTGCCAGCGCAGCCGAGCCTTTTGGGTGAGTCTGCATCGGTTCTGATGAAAAGCCACTAGTTTGGGCCCAATAACACTGAAATTGACAGAAAAACATGAAAATGCATGTAACGGTGTGCGCCGTGACCCTGCCAGCGCAGCCGAGGCTTTTGGGTGAGTCTGCATCGGTTCTGATGAAAAGCGACTAGTTTGGGCCCAATAACACTGAAATTGACAGAAACACATGAAAATGCATGTACGGTGTGCGCCCTAACCCTGCCAGCGCAGCTGAGCCTTTTGGGTGAGTCTGCATCGGTTCTGATGAAAAGCCATTAGTTTGGGCCCAATAACACTGAAATTGACAGAAACACATGAAAATGCATGTACGGTGTGCGCCCTGACCCTGCCAGCGCAGCCGAGCCTTTTGGGTGAGTCTGCATCGGTTCTGATGAAAAGCGACTAGTTTAGGCCCAATAACACTGAAATTGACAGAAACACATGAAAATGCATGTACGGTGTGCGCCGTGACCCTGCCAGCGCAGCCGAGCCTTTTGGTTGAGTCTGCATCAGTTCTGATGAAAAGCGACTAGTTTAGGCCCAATAACACTGAAATTGACAGAAAAACATGAAAATGCATGTAACGGTGTGCGCCGTGACCCTGCCAGCGCAGCCGAGGCTTTAGGGTGAGTCTGCATCGGTTCTGATGAAAAGCGACTAGTTTGGGCCCAATAACACTGAAATTGACAGAAACACATGAAAATGCATGTACGGTGTGCGCCGTGACCCTGCCAGCGCAGCCGAGCCTTTTGGGTGAGTCTGCATCGGTTCTGATGAAAAGCGACTAGTTTAGGCCCAATAACACTGAAATTGACAGAAACACATGAAAATGCATGTATGGTGTGCGCCGTGACCCTGCCAGCGCAGCCGAGCCTTTTGGGTGAGTCTGCATCGGTTCTGATGAAAAGCGACTAGTTTGGGCCCAATAACACTGAAATTGACAGAAACACATGAAAATGCATGTACGGTGTGCGCCGTGACCCTGCCAGCGCAGCCGAGCCTTTTGGGTGAGTCTGCATCGGTTCTGATGAAAAGCCACTAGTTTAGGCCCAATAACACTGAAATTGACAGAAACACATGAAAATGCATGTACGGTGTGCGCCGTGACCCTGCCAGCGCAGCCGAGCCTTTTGGGTGAGTCTGCATCGGTTCTGATGAAAAGCGACTGGATTGGGCCCAATAACATTGAAATTAACAGAAAAACATGAAAATGCATGTAACGGTGTGCGCCGTGACCCTGCCAGCGCAGCCGAGCCTTTTGGGTGAGTCTGCATCGGTTCTGATGAAAAGCCACTAGTTTGGGCCCAATAACACTGAAATTGACAGAAAAACATGAAAATGCATGTAACGGTGTGCGCCGTGACCCTGCCAGCGCAGCCGAGGCTTTAGGGTGAGTCTGCATCGGTTCTGATGAAAAGCGACTAGTTTGGGCCCAATAACACTGAAATTGACAGAAACACATGAAAATGCATGTACGGTGTGCGCCCTAACCCTGCCAGCGCAGCTGAGCCTTTTGGGTGAGTCTGCATCGGTTCTGATGAAAAGCCACTAGTTTAGGCCCAATAACACTGAAATTGACGGAAACACATGAAAATGCATGTACGGTGTGCGCCGTGACCCTGCCAGCGCAGCCGAGCCTTTTGGGTGAGTCTGCATCGGTTCTGATGAAAAGCGACTAGTTTAGGCCCAATAACACTGAAATTGACAGAAACACATGAAAATGCAGGTACGGTGTGCGCCGTGACCCTGCCAGCGCAGCCGAGCCTTTTGGGTGAGTCTGCATCGGTTCTGATGAAAAGCCACTAGTTTGGGCCCAATAACACTGAAATTGACAGAAAAACATGAAAATGCATGTAACGGTGTGCGCCGTGACCCTGCCAGCGCAGCCGAGGCTTTAGGGTGAGTCTGCATCGGTTCTGATGAAAAGCGACTAGTTTGGGCCCAATAACACTGAAATTGACAGAAACACATGAAAATGCATGTACGGTGTGCGCCCTAACCCTGCCAGCGCAGCTGAGCCTTTTGTGTGAGTCTGCATCGGTTCTGATCAAAAGCCATTAGTTTGGGCCCAATAACACTGAAATTGACAGAAACACATGAAAATGCATGTACGGTGTGCGCCGTGACCCTGCCAGCGCAGCCGAGCCTTTTGGGTGAGTCTGCATCGGTTCTGATGAAAAGCCACTAGTTTGGGCCCAATAACACTGAAATTGACGGAAACACATGAAAATGCATGTACGGTGTGCGCCGTGACCCTGCCAGCGCAGCCGAGACTTTTGGGTGAGTCTGCATCGGTTCTGATGAAAAGCGACTAGTTTAGGCCCAATAACACTGAAATTGACAGAAACACATGAAAATGCATGTACGGTGTGCGCCGTGACCCTGCCAGAGCAGCCGAGCCTTTTGGGTGAGTCTGCATCGGTTCTGATGAAAAGCAACTAGATTAGGCCCAATAACACTGAAATTGACAGAAACACATGAAAATGCATGTACGGTGTGCGCCGTGACCCTGCCAGCGCAGCCGAGGCTTTAGGGTGAGTCTGCATCGGTTCTGATGAAAAGCGACTAGTTTGGGCCCAATAACACTGAAATTGACAGAAACACATGAAAATGCATGTACGGTGTGCGCCGTGACCCTGCCAGCGCAGCCGAGCCTTTTGGGTGAGTCTGCATCGGTTCTGATGAAAAGCCACTAGTTTGGGCCCAATAACACTGAAATTGACGGAAAAACATGAAAATGCATGTAACGGTGTGCGCCGTGACCCTGCCAGCGCAGCCGAGGCTTTAGGGTGAGTCTGCATCGGTTCTGATGAAAAGCGACTAGTTTGGGCCCAATAACACTGAAATTGACAGAAACACATGAAAATGCATGTACGGTGTGCGCCCTAACCCTTCCAGCGCAGCTGAGCCTTTTGGGTGAGTCTGCATCGGTTCTGATGAAAAGCCACTAGTTTGGGCCCAATAACACTGAAATTGACGGAAACACATGAAAATGCATGTACGGTGTGCGCCGTGACCCTGCCAGCGCAGCCGAGCCTTTTGGGTGAGTCTGCATCGGTTCTGATGAAAAGCCACTAGTTTAGGCCCAATAACACTGAAATTGACAGAAACACATGAAAATGCATGTACGGTGTGCGCCGTGACCCTGCCAGCGCAGCCGAGCCTTTTGGGTGAGTCTGCATCGGTTCTGATGAAAAGCGACTAGTTTAGGCCCAATAACACTGAAATTGACAGAAACACATGAAAATGCATGTACGGTGTGCGCCCTGACCCTGCCAGCGCAGCCGAGCCTTTTGGGTGAGTCTGCATCGGTTCTGATGAAAAGTGACTAGTTTAGGCCCAATAACACTGAAATTGACAGAAACACATGAAAATGCATGTACGGTGTGCGCCGTGACCCTGCCAGCGCAGCCGAGCCTTTTGGGTGAGTCTGCATCGGTTCTGATGAAAAGCCACTAGTTTGGGCCCAATAACACTGAAATTGACAGAAAAACATGAAAATGCATGTAACGGTGTGCGCCGTGACCCTGCCAGCGCAGCCAAGGCTTTAGGGTGAGTCTGCATCGGTTCTGATGAAAAGCGACTAGTTTGGGCCCAATAACACTGAAATTGACAGAAACACATGAAAATGCATGTACGGTGTGCGCCCTAACCCTGCCAGCGCAGCTGAGCCTTTTGGGTGAGTCTGCATCGGTTCTGATGAAAAGCCACTAGTTTAGGCCCAATAACACTGAAATTGACAGAAACACATGAAAATGCATGTACGGTGTGCGCCGTGACCCTGCCAGCGCAGCCGAGCCTTTTGGGTGAGTCTGCATCGGTTCTGATGAAAAGCGACTGGATTGGGCCCAATAACATTGAAATTAACAGAAAAACATGAAAATGCATGTAACGGTGTGCGCCGTGACCCTGCCAGCGCAGCCGAGCCTTTTGGGTGAGTCTGCATCGGTTCTGATGAAAAGCCACTAGTTTGGGCCCAATAACACTGAAATTGACAGAAAAACATGAAAATGCATGTAACGGTGTGCGCCGTGACCCTGCCAGCGCAGCCGAGGCTTTAGGGTGAGTCTGCATCGGTTCTGATGAAAAGCGACTAGTTTGGGCCCAATAACACTGAAATTGACAGAAACACATGAAAATGCATGTACGGTGTGCGCCCTAACCCTGCCAGCGCAGCTGAGCCTTTTGGGTGAGTCTGCATCGGTTCTGATGAAAAGCCACTAGTTTAGGCCCAATAACACTGAAATTGACGGAAACACATGAAAATGCATGTACGGTGTGCGCCGTGACCCTGCCAGCGCAGCCGAGCCTTTTGGGTGAGTCTGCATCGGTTCTGATGAAAAGCGACTAGTTTAGGCCCAATAACACTGAAATTGACAGAAACACATGAAAATGCAGGTACGGTGTGCGCCGTGACCCTGCCAGCGCAGCCGAGCCTTTTGGGTGAGTCTGCATCGGTTCTGATGAAAAGCCACTAGTTTGGGCCCAATAACACTGAAATTGACAGAAAAACATGAAAATGCATGTAACGGTGTGCGCCGTGACCCTGCCAGCGCAGCCGAGGCTTTAGGGTGAGTCTGCATCGGTTCTGATGAAAAGCGACTAGTTTGGGCCCAATAACACTGAAATTGACAGAAACACATGAAAATGCATGTACGGTGTGCGCCCTAACCCTGCCAGCGCAGCTGAGCCTTTTGTGTGAGTCTGCATCGGTTCTGATCAAAAGCCATTAGTTTGGGCCCAATAACACTGAAATTGACAGAAACACATGAAAATGCATGTACGGTGTGCGCCGTGACCCTGCCAGCGCAGCCGAGCCTTTTGGGTGAGTCTGCATCGGTTCTGATGAAAAGCCACTAGTTTGGGCCCAATAACACTGAAATTGACGGAAACACATGAAAATGCATGTACGGTGTGCGCCGTGACCCTGCCAGCGCAGCCGAGACTTTTGGGTGAGTCTGCATCGGTTCTGATGAAAAGCGACTAGTTTAGGCCCAATAACACTGAAATTGACAGAAACACATGAAAATGCATGTACGGTGTGCGCCGTGACCCTGCCAGAGCAGCCGAGCCTTTTGGGTGAGTCTGCATCGGTTCTGATGAAAAGCAACTAGATTAGGCCCAATAACACTGAAATTGACAGAAACACATGAAAATGCATGTACGGTGTGCGCCGTGACCCTGCCAGCGCAGCCGAGGCTTTAGGGTGAGTCTGCATCGGTTCTGATGAAAAGCGACTAGTTTGGGCCCAATAACACTGAAATTGACAGAAACACATGAAAATGCATGTACGGTGTGCGCCGTGACCCTGCCAGCGCAGCCGAGCCTTTTGGGTGAGTCTGCATCGGTTCTGATGAAAAGCCACTAGTTTGGGCCCAATAACACTGAAATTGACGGAAAAACATGAAAATGCATGTAACGGTGTGCGCCGTGACCCTGCCAGCGCAGCCGAGGCTTTAGGGTGAGTCTGCATCGGTTCTGATGAAAAGCGACTAGTTTGGGCCCAATAACACTGAAATTGACAGAAACACATGAAAATGCATGTACGGTGTGCGCCCTAACCCTTCCAGCGCAGCTGAGCCTTTTGGGTGAGTCTGCATCGGTTCTGATGAAAAGCCACTAGTTTGGGCCCAATAACACTGAAATTGACGGAAACACATGAAAATGCATGTACGGTGTGCGCCGTGACCCTGCCAGCGCAGCCGAGCCTTTTGGGTGAGTCTGCATCGGTTCTGATGAAAAGCCACTAGTTTAGGCCCAATAACACTGAAATTGACAGAAACACATGAAAATGCATGTACGGTGTGCGCCGTGACCCTGCCAGCGCAGCCGAGCCTTTTGGGTGAGTCTGCATCGGTTCTGATGAAAAGCGACTAGTTTAGGCCCAATAACACTGAAATTGACAGAAACACATGAAAATGCATGTACGGTGTGCGCCCTGACCCTGCCAGCGCAGCCGAGCCTTTTGGGTGAGTCTGCATCGGTTCTGATGAAAAGTGACTAGTTTAGGCCCAATAACACTGAAATTGACAGAAACACATGAAAATGCATGTACGGTGTGCGCCGTGACCCTGCCAGCGCAGCCGAGCCTTTTGGGTGAGTCTGCATCGGTTCTGATGAAAAGCCACTAGTTTGGGCCCAATAACACTGAAATTGACAGAAAAACATGAAAATGCATGTAACGGTGTGCGCCGTGACCCTGCCAGCGCAGCCAAGGCTTTAGGGTGAGTCTGCATCGGTTCTGATGAAAAGCGACTAGTTTGGGCCCAATAACACTGAAATTGACAGAAAAACATGAAAATGCATGTAACGGTGTGCGCCGTGACCCTGCCAGCGCAGCCAAGGCTTTAGGGTGAGTCTGCATCGGTTCTGATGAAAAGCGACTAGTTTGGGCCCAATAACACTGAAATTGACAGAAACACATGAAAATGCATGTACGGTGTGCGCCCTAACCCTGCCAGCGCAGCTGAGCCTTTTGGGTGAGTCTGCATCGGTTCTGATGAAAAGCCATTAGTTTGGGCCCAATAACACTGAAATTGACAGAAACACATGAAAATGCATGTACGGTGTGCGCCCTGACCCTGCCAGCGCAGCCGAGCCCTTTGGGTGAGTCTGCATCGGTTCTGATGAAAAGCCACTAGTTTGGGCCCAATAACACTGAAATTGACAGAAACACATGAAAATGCATGTACGGTGTGCGCCGTGACCCTGCCAGCGCAGCCGAGCCTTTTGGGTGAGTCTGCATCGGTTCTGATGAAAAGCGACTAGTTTAGGCCCAATAACACTGAAATTGACAGAAAAACATGAAAATGCATGTAACGGTGTGCGCCGTGACCCTGCCAGCGCAGCCGAGGCTTTAGGGTGAGTCTGCATCGGTTCTGATGAAAAGCGACTAGTTTGGGCCCAATAACACTGAAATTGACAGAAACACATGAAAATGCATGTACGGTGTGCGCCCTGACCCTGCCAGCGCAGCCGAGCCTTTTGGGTGAGTCTGCATCGGTTCTGATGAAAAGCCACTAGTTTAGGCCCAATAACACTGAAATTGACAGAAACACATGAAAATGCATGTACGGTGTGCGCCGTGACCCTGCCAGCGCAGCCGAGCCTTTTGGGTGAGTCTGCATCGGTTCTGATGAAAAGCCACTAGTTTGGGCCCAATAACACTGAAATTGACAGAAACACATGAAAATGCATGTACGGTGTGCGCCCTGACCCTGCCAGCGCAGCCGAGCCTTTTGGGTGAGTCTGGCATCGGTTCTGATGAAAAGCGACTAGTTTGGGCCCAATAACACTGAAATTGACAGAAACACATGAAAATGCATGTACGGTGTGCGCCCTGACCCTGCCAGCGCAGCCGAGCCTTTTGGGTGAGTCTGCATCGGTTCTGATGAAAAGTGACTAGTTTAGGCCCAATAACACTGAAATTGACAGAAACACATGAAAATGCATGTACGGTGTGCGCCGTGACCCTGCCAGCGCAGCCGAGCCTTTTGGGTGAGTCTGCATCGGTTCTGATGAAAAGCCACTAGTTTGGGCCCAATAACACTGAAATTGACAGAAACACATGAAAATGCATGTAACGGTACGCGCCGTGACCCTGCCAGCGCAGCCAAGGCTTTAGGGTGAGTCTGCATCGGTTCTGATGAAAAGCGACTAGTTTGGGCCCAATAACACTGAAATTGACAGAAACACATGAAAATGCATGTACGGTGTGCGCCCTAACCCTGCCAGCGCAGCTGAGCCTTTTGGGTGAGTCTGCATCGGTTCTGATGAAAAGCCATTAGTTTGGGCCCAATAACACTGAAATTGACAGAAACACATGAAAATGCATGTACGGTGTGCGCCGTGACCCTGCCAGCGCAGCCGAGCCTTTTGGGTGAGTCTGCATCGGTTCTGATGAAAAGCCACTAGTTTAGGCCCAATAACACTGAAATTGACAGAAACACATGAAAATGCATGTACGGTGTGCGCCGTGACCCTGCCAGTGCAGCCGAGGCTTTAGGGTGAGTCTGCATCGGTTCTGATGAAAAGCGACTAGTTTGGGCCCAATAACACTGAAATTGACAGAAACACATGAAAATGCATGTACGGTGTGCGCCGTGACCCTGCCAGCGCAGCCGAGCCCTTTGGGTGAGTCTGCATCGGTTCTGATGAAAAGCCACTAGTTTGGGCCCAATAACACTGAAATTGACAGAAACACATGAAAATGCATGTACGGTGTGCGCCCTGACCCTGCCAGCGCAGCCGAGCCTTTTGGGTGAGTCTGCATCGGTTCTGATGAAAAGCGACTAGTTTAGGCCCAATAACACTGAAATTGACAGAAACACATGAAAATGCATGTACGGTGTGCGCCGTGACCCTGCCAGCGCAGCCGAGCCTTTTGGGTGAGTCTGCATCAGTTCTGATGAAAAGCCACTAGTTTGGGCCCAATAACACTGAAATTGACAGAAACACATGAAAATGCATGTACGGTGTGCGCCCTGACCCTGCCAGCGCAGCCGAGCCTTTTGGGTGAGTCTGCATCGGTTCTGATGAAAAGCCACTAGTTTAGGCCCAATAACACTGAAATTGACAGAAACACATGAAAATGCATGTACGGTGTGCGCCGTGACCCTGCCAGCGCAGCCGATGCTTTAGGGTGAGTCTGCATCGGTTCTGATGAAAAGCCACTAGTTTGGGCCCAATAACACTGAAATTGACGGAAAAACATGAAAATGCATGTAACGGTGTGCGCCGTGACCCTGCCAGCGCAGCCAAGGCTTTAGGGTGAGTCTGCATCGGTTCTGATGAAAAGCGACTAGTTTGGGCCCAATAACACTGAAATTGACAGAAACACATGAAAATGCATGTACGGTGTGCGCCCTAACCCTTCCAGCGCAGCTGAGCCTTTTGGGTGAGTCTGCATCGGTTCTGATGAAAAGCCACTAGTTTGGGCCCAATAACACTGAAATTGACGGAAACACATGAAAATGCATGTACGGTGTGCGCCGTGACCCTGCCAGCGCAGCCGAGCCTTTTGGGTGAGTCTGCATCGGTTCTGATGAAAAGCGACTGGATTGGGCCCAATAACACTGAAATTGACAGAAACACATGAAAATGCATGTACGGTGTGCGCCGTGACCCTGCCAGCGCAGCCGAGCCTTTTGGGTGAGTCTGCATCGGTTCTGATGAAAAGCGACTCGTTTGGGCCCAATAACACTGAAATTGACAGAAACACATGGAAATGCATGTACGGTGTGCGCCCTGACCCTGCCAGCGCAGCCGAGCCTTTTGGGTGAGTCTGCATCGGTTCTGATGAAAAGCGACTAGTTTAGGCCCAATAACACTGAAATTGACAGAAACACATGAAAATGCATGTACGGTGTGCGCCGTGACCCTGCCAGCGCAGCCGAGCCTTTTGGGTGAGTCTGCATCGGTTCTGATGAAAAGCGACTAGTTTAGGCCCAATAACACTGAAATTGACAGAAAAACATGAAAATGCATGTAACGGTGTGCGCCGTGACCCTGCCAGCGCAGCCGAGGCTTTAGGGTGAGTCTGCATCGGTTCTGATGAAAAGCGACTAGTTTGGGCCCAATAACACTGAAATTGACAGAAACACATGAAAATGCATGTACGGTGTGCGCCCTAACCCTGCCAGCGAAGCTGAGCCTTTTGGGTGAGTCTGCATCGGTTCTGATGAAAAGCCATTAGTTTGGGCCCAATAACACTGAAATTGACAGAAACACATGAAAATGCATGTACGGTGTGCGCCGTGACCCTGCCAGCGCAGCCGAGCCTTTTGGGTGAGTCTGCATCGGTTCTGATGAAAAGCCACTAGTTTAGGCCCAATAACACTGAAATTGACAGAAACACATGAAAATGCATGTACGGTGTGCGCCGTGACCCTGCCAGTGCAGCCGAGGCTTTAGGGTGAGTCTGCATCGGTTCTGATGAAAAGCGACTAGTTTGGGCCCAATAACACTGAAATTGACAGAAACACATGAAAATGCATGTACGGTGTGCGCCGTGACCCTGCCAGCGCAGCCGAGCCCTTTGGGTGAGTCTGCATCGGTTCTGATGAAAAGCCACTAGTTTGGGCCCAATAACACTGAAATTGACAGAAACACATGAAAATGCATGTACGGTGTGCGCCCTTACCCTGCCAGCGCAGCCGAGCCTTTTGGGTGAGTCTGCATCAGTTCTGATGAAAAGCGACTAGTTTAGGCCCAATAACACTGAAATTGACAGAAAAACATGAAAATGCATGTAACGGTGTGCGCCGTGACCCTGCCAGCGCAGCCGAGGCTTTAGGGTGAGTCTGCATCGGTTCTGATGAAAAGCGACTAGTTTGGGCCCAATAACACTTAAATTGACAGAAACACATGAAAATGCATGTACGGTGTGCGCCGTGACCCTGCCAGCGCAGCCGAGCCTTTTGGGTGAGTCTGCATCGGTTCTGATGAAAAGCGACTAGTTTAGGCCCAATAACACTGAAATTGACAGAAACACATGAAAATGCATGTACGGTGTGCGCCGTGACCATGCCAGCGCAGCCGAGCCTTTTGGGTGAGTCTGCATCGGGTCTGATGAAAAGCGACTAGTTTGGGCCCAATAACACTGAAATTGACAGAAACACATGAAAATGCATGTACGGTGTGCGCCGTGACCCTGCCAGCGCAGCCGAGCCTTTTGGGTGAGTCTGCATCGGTTCTGATGAAAAGCGACTAGTTTAGGCCCAATAACACTGAAATTGACAGAAACACATGAAAATGCATGTACGGTGTGCGCCGTGACCCTGCCAGCGCAGCCGAGCCTTTTGGGTGAGTCTGCATCGGTTCTGATGAAAAGCGACTGGATTGGGCCCAATAACATTGAAATTGACAGAAACACATGAAAATGCATGTAACGGTGTGCGCCGTGACCCTGCCAGCGCAGCCGAGGCTTTAGGGTGAGTCTGCATCGGTTCTGATGAAAAGCGACTAGTTTAGGCCCAATAACACTGAAATTGACAGAAACACATGAAAATGCATGTACGGTGTGCGCCCTGACCCTGCCAGCGCAGCCGAGCCTTTTGGGTGAGTCTGCATCGGTTCTGATGAAAAGCGACTAGTTTAGGCCCAATAACACTGAAATTGACAGAAACACATGAAAATGCATGTACGGTGTGCGCCGTGACCCTGCCAGCGCAGCCGAGCCTTTTGGGTGAGTCTGCATCGGTTCTGATGAAAAGCCACTAGTTTGGGCCCAATAACACTGAAATTGACAGAAAAACATGAAAATGCATGTAACGGTGTGCGCCGTGACCCTGCCAGCGCAGCCGAGGCTTTAGGGTGAGTCTGCATCGGTTCTGATGAAAAGCGACTAGTTTGGGCCCAATAACACTGAAATTGACAGAAACACATGAAAATGCATGTACGGTGTGCGCCCTAACCCTGCCAGCGCAGCTGAGCCTTTTGGGTGAGTCTGCATCGGTTCTGATGAAAAGCCACTAGTTTGGGCCCAATAACACTGAAATTGACGGAAACACATGAAAATGCATGTACGGTGTGCGCCGTGACCCTGCCAGCGCAGCCGAGCCTTTTGGGTGAGTCTGCATCGGTTCTGATGAAAAGCGACTAGTTTAGGCCCAATAACACTGAAATTGACAGAAACACATGAAAATGCATGTACGGTGTGCGCCGTGACCCTGCCAGCGCAGCCGAGCCTTTTGGGTGAGTCTGCATCGGTTCTGATGAAAAGCTACTGGATTGGGCCCAATAACATTGAAATTGACAGAAAAACATGAAAATGCATGTAACGGTGTGCGCCGTGACCCTGCCAGCGCAGCCGAGGCTTTAGGGTGAGTCTGCATCGGTTCTGATGAAAAGCGACTAGTTTGGGCCCAATAACACTGAAATTGACAGAAACACATGAAAATGCATGTACGGTGTGCGCCGTGACCCTGCCAGCGCAGCCGAGCCTTTTGGGTGAGTCTGCATCGGTTCTGATGAAAAGCGACTAGTTTGGGCCCAATAACACTGAAATTGACAGAAACACATGAAAATGCATGTACGGTGTGCGCCGTGACCCTGCCAGCGCAGCCGAGCCTTTTGGGTGAGTCTGCATCGGTTCTGATGAAAAGCCACTAGTTTGGGCCCAATAACACTGAAATTGACAGAAAAACATGAAAATGCATGTAACGGTGTGCGCCGTGACCCTGCCAGCGCAGCCGAGGCTTTAGGGTGAGTCTGCATCGGTTCTGATGAAAAGCGACTAGTTTAGGCCCAATAACACTGAAATTGACAGAAAAACATGAAAATGCATGTAACGGTGTGCGCCGTGACCCTGCCAGCGCAGCCAAGGCTTTAGGGTGAGTCTGCATCGGTTCTGATGAAAAGCGACTAGTTTGGGCCCAATAACACTGAAATTGACAGAAACACATGAAAATGCATGTACGGTGTGCGCCCTAACCCTTCCAGCGCAGCTGAGCCTTTTGGGTGAGTTTGCATCGGTTCTGATGAAAAGCCACTAGTTTGGGCCCAATAACACTGAAATTGACGGAAACACATGAAAATGCATGTACGGTGTGCGCCGTGACCCTGCCAGCGTAGCCGAGCCTTTTGGGTGAGTCTGCATCGGTTCTGATGAAAAGCGACTAGTTTGGGCCCAATAACACTGAAATTGACAGAAACACATGAAAATGCATGTACGGTGTGCGCCGTGACCCTGCCAGCGCAGCCGAGCCTTTTGGATGAGTCTGCATCGGTTCTGATGAAAAGCGACTAGTTTGGGCCCAATAACACTGAAATTGACAGAAACACATGAAAATGCATGTACGGTGTGCGCCCTGACCCTGCCAGCGCAGCCGAGCCTTTTGGGTGAGTCTGCATCGGTTCTGATGAAAAGCGACTAGTTTAGGCCCAATAACACTGAAATTGACAGAAACACGTGAAAATGCATGTACGGTGTGCGCCGTGACCCTGCCAGCGCAGCCAAGGCTTTAGGGTGAGTCTGCATCGGTTCTGATGAAAAGCCACTAGTTTGGGCCCAATAACACTGAAATTGACAGAAACACATGAAAATGCATGTACGGTGTGCGCCGTGACCCTGCCAGCGCAGCTGAGCCTTTTGGGTGAGTCTGCATCGGTTCTGATGAAAAGCCACTAGTTTGGGCCCAATAACACTGAAATTGACGGAAACACATGAAAATGCATGTACGGTGTGCGCCGTGACCCTGCCAGCGCAGCCGAGCCTTTTGGGTGAGTCTGCATCGGTTCTGATGAAAAGCCACTAGTTTAGGCCCAATAACACTGAAATTGACAGAAACACATGAAAATGCATGTACGGTGTGCGCCGTGACCCTGCCAGCGCAGCCGAGCCTTTTGGGTGAGTCTGCATCGGTTCTGATGAAAAGCTACTGGATTGGGCCCAACAACATTGAAATTGACAGAAAAACATGAAAATGCATGTAACGGTGTGCGCCGTGACCCTGCCAGCGCAGCCGAGGCTTTAGGGTGAGTCTGCATCGGTTCTGATGAAAAGCCACTAGTTTAGGCCCAATAACACTGAAATTGACAGAAACACATGAAAATGCATGTACGGTGTGCGCCGTGACCCTGCCAGCGCAGCCGAGCCTTTTGGGTGAGTCTGCATCGGTTCTGATGAAAAGCGACTAGTTTGGGCCCAATAACACTGAAATTGACAGAAACACATGAAAATGCATGTACGGTGTGCGCCGTGACCCTGCCAGCGCAGCCGAGCCTTTTGGGTGAGTCTGCATCGGTTCTGATGAAAAGCCACTAGTTTGGGCCCAATAACACTGAAATTGACAGAAAAACATGAAAATGCATGTAACGGTGTGCGCCGTGACCCTGCCAGCGCAGCCGAGCCTTTTGGGTGAGTCTGCATCGGTTCTGATGAAAAGCGACTAGTTTAGGCCCAATAACACTGAAATTGACAGAAACACGTGAAAATGCATGTACGGTGTGCGCCGTGACCCTGCCAGCGCAGCCAAGGCTTTAGGGTGAGTCTGCATCGGTTCTGATGAAAAGCCACTAGTTTGGGCCCAATAACACTGAAATTGACAGAAACACATGAAAATGCATGTACGGTGTGCGCCGTGACCCTGCCAGCGCAGCCAAGGCTTTAGGGTGAGTCTGCATCGGTTCTGATGAAAAGCCACTAGTTTGGGCCCAATAACACTGAAATTGACAGAAACACATGAAAATGCATGTACGGTGTGCGCCGTGACCCTGCCAGCGCAGCCGAGCCCTTTGGGTGAGTCTGCATCGGTTCTGATGAAAAGCCACTAGTTTGGGCCCAATAACACTGAAATTGACAGAAACACATGAAAATGCATGTACGGTGTGCGCCCTGACCCTGCCAGCGCAGCCGAGCCTTTTGGGTGAGTCTGCATCGGTTCTGATGAAAAGCGACTAGTTTAGGCCCAATAACACTGAAATTGACAGAAACACATGAAAATGCATGTACGGTGTGCGCCGTGACCCTGCCAGCGCAGCCGAGCCTTTTGGGTGAGTCTGCATCAGTTCTGATGAAAAGCGACTAGTTTAGGCCCAATAACACTGAAATTGACAGAAAAACATGAAAATGCATGTAACGGTGTGCGCCGTGACCCTGCCAGCGCAGCCGAGCCTTTTGGGTGAGTCTGCATCGGTTCTGATGAAAAGCGACTAGTTTAGGCCCAATAACACTGAAATTGACAGAAACACATGAAAATGCATGTACGGTGTGCGCCGTGACCCTGCCAGCGCAGCCGAGCCTTTTGGGTGAGTCTGCATCGGGTCTGATGAAAAGCGACTAGTTTGGGCCCAATAACACTGAAATTGACAGAAACACATGAAAATGCATGTACGGTGTGCGCCGTGACCCTGCCAGCGCAGCCGAGCCTTTTGGGTGAGTCTGCATCGGTTCTGATGAAAAGCCACTAGTTTAGGCCCAATAACACTGAAATTGACAGAAACACATGAAAATGCATGTACGGTGTGCGCCGTGACCCTGCCAGCGCAGCCGAGCCTTTTGGGTGAGTCTGCATCGGTTCTGATGAAAAGCGACTGGATTGGGCCCAATAACATTGAAATTGACAGAAAAACATGAAAATGCATGTAACGGTGTGCGCCGTGACCCTGCCAGCGCAGCCGAGGCTTTAGGGTGAGTCTGCATCGGTTCTGATGAAAAGCGACTAGTTTGGGCCCAATAACACTGAAATTGACAGAAACACATGAAAATGCATGTACGGTGTGCGCCGTGACCCTGCCAGCGCAGCCGAGCCTTTTGGGTGAGTCTGCATCGGTTCTGATGAAAAGCGACTAGTTTAGGCCCAATAACACTGAAATTGACAGAAACACATGAAAATGCATGTACGGTGTGCGCCGTGACCCTGCCAGCGCAGCCGAGCCTTTTGGGTGAGTCTGCATCGGTTCTGATGAAAAGCGACTAGTTTAGGCCCAATAACACTGAAATTGACAGAAACACATGAAAATGCATGTACGGTGTGCGCCGTGACCATGCCAGCGCAGCCGAGCCTTTTGGGTGAGTCTGCATCGGGTCTGATGAAAAGCGACTAGTTTGGGCCCAATAACACTGAAATTGACAGAAACACATGAAAATGCATGTACGGTGTGCGCCGTGACCCTGCCAGCGCAGCCGAGCCTTTTGGGTGAGTCTGCATCGGTTCTGATGAAAAGCGACTAGTTTAGGCCCAATAACACTGAAATTGACAGAAACACATGAAAATGCATGTACGGTGTGCGCCGTGACCCTGCCAGCGCAGCCGAGCCTTTTGGGTGAGTCTGCATCGGTTCTGATGAAAAGCGACTGGATTGGGCCCAATAACATTGAAATTGACAGAAACACATGAAAATGCATGTAACGGTGTGCGCCGTGACCCTGCCAGCGCAGCCGAGGCTTTAGGGTGAGTCTGCATCGGTTCTGATGAAAAGCGACTAGTTTAGGCCCAATAACACTGAAATTGACAGAAACACATGAAAATGCATGTACGGTGTGCGCCCTGACCCTGCCAGCGCAGCCGAGCCTTTTGGGTGAGTCTGCATCGGTTCTGATGAAAAGCGACTAGTTTAGGCCCAATAACACTGAAATTGACAGAAACACATGAAAATGCATGTACGGTGTGCGCCGTGACCCTGCCAGCGCAGCCGAGCCTTTTGGGTGAGTCTGCATCGGTTCTGATGAAAAGCCACTAGTTTGGGCCCAATAACACTGAAATTGACAGAAAAACATGAAAATGCATGTAACGGTGTGCGCCGTGACCCTGCCAGCGCAGCCGAGGCTTTAGGGTGAGTCTGCATCGGTTCTGATGAAAAGCGACTAGTTTGGGCCCAATAACACTGAAATTGACAGAAACACATGAAAATGCATGTACGGTGTGCGCCCTAACCCTGCCAGCGCAGCTGAGCCTTTTGGGTGAGTCTGCATCGGTTCTGATGAAAAGCCACTAGTTTGGGCCCAATAACACTGAAATTGACGGAAACACATGAAAATGCATGTACGGTGTGCGCCGTGACCCTGCCAGCGCAGCCGAGCCTTTTGGGTGAGTCTGCATCGGTTCTGATGAAAAGCGACTAGTTTAGGCCCAATAACACTGAAATTGACAGAAACACATGAAAATGCATGTACGGTGTGCGCCGTGACCCTGCCAGCGCAGCCGAGCCTTTTGGGTGAGTCTGCATCGGTTCTGATGAAAAGCTACTGGATTGGGCCCAATAACATTGAAATTGACAGAAAAACATGAAAATGCATGTAACGGTGTGCGCCGTGACCCTGCCAGCGCAGCCGAGGCTTTAGGGTGAGTCTGCATCGGTTCTGATGAAAAGCGACTAGTTTGGGCCCAATAACACTGAAATTGACAGAAACACATGAAAATGCATGTACGGTGTGCGCCGTGACCCTGCCAGCGCAGCCGAGCCTTTTGGGTGAGTCTGCATCGGTTCTGATGAAAAGCGACTAGTTTGGGCCCAATAACACTGAAATTGACAGAAACACATGAAAATGCATGTACGGTGTGCGCCGTGACCCTGCCAGCGCAGCCGAGCCTTTTGGGTGAGTCTGCATCGGTTCTGATGAAAAGCCACTAGTTTGGGCCCAATAACACTGAAATTGACAGAAAAACATGAAAATGCATGTAACGGTGTGCGCCGTGACCCTGCCAGCGCAGCCGAGGCTTTAGGGTGAGTCTGCATCGGTTCTGATGAAAAGCGACTAGTTTAGGCCCAATAACACTGAAATTGACAGAAAAACATGAAAATGCATGTAACGGTGTGCGCCGTGACCCTGCCAGCGCAGCCAAGGCTTTAGGGTGAGTCTGCATCGGTTCTGATGAAAAGCGACTAGTTTGGGCCCAATAACACTGAAATTGACAGAAACACATGAAAATGCATGTACGGTGTGCGCCCTAACCCTTCCAGCGCAGCTGAGCCTTTTGGGTGAGTCTGCATCGGTTCTGATGAAAAGCCACTTGTTTGGGCCCAATAACACTGAAATTGACGGAAACACATGAAAATGCATGTACGGTGTGCGCCGTGACCCTGCCAGCGTAGCCGAGCCTTTTGGGTGAGTCTGCATCGGTTCTGATGAAAAGCGACTAGTTTGGGCCCAATAACACTGAAATTGACAGAAACACATGAAAATGCATGTACGGTGTGCGCCGTGACCCTGCCAGCGCAGCCGAGCCTTTTGGATGAGTCTGCATCGGTTCTGATGAAAAGCGACTAGTTTGGGCCCAATAACACTGAAATTGACAGAAACACATGAAAATGCATGTACGGTGTGCGCCCTGACCCTGCCAGCGCAGCCGAGCCTTTTGGGTGAGTCTGCATCGGTTCTGATGAAAAGCGACTAGTTTAGGCCCAATAACACTGAAATTGACAGAAACACGTGAAAATGCATGTACGGTGTGCGCCGTGACCCTGCCAGCGCAGCCAAGGCTTTAGGGTGAGTCTGCATCGGTTCTGATGAAAAGCCACTAGTTTGGGCCCAATAACACTGAAATTGACAGAAACACATGAAAATGCATGTACGGTGTGCGCCGTGACCCTGCCAGCGCAGCTGAGCCTTTTGGGTGAGTCTGCATCGGTTCTGATGAAAAGCCACTAGTTTGGGCCCAATAACACTGAAATTGACGGAAACACATGAAAATGCATGTACGGTGTGCGCCGTGACCCTGCCAGCGCAGCCGAGCCTTTTGGGTGAGTCTGCATCGGTTCTGATGAAAAGCGACTAGTTTAGGCCCAATAACACTGAAATTGACAGAAACACATGAAAATGCATGTACGGTGTGCGCCGTGACCCTGCCAGCGCAGCCGAGCCTTTTGGGTGAGTCTGCATCGGTTCTGATGAAAAGCTACTGTATTGGGCCCAACAACATTGAAATTGACAGAAAAACATGAAAATGCATGTAACGGTGTGCGCCGTGACCCTGCCAGCGCAGCCGAGGCTTTAGGGTGAGTCTGCATCGGTTCTGATGAAAAGCCACTAGTTTAGGCCCAATAACACTGAAATTGACAGAAACACATGAAAATGCATGTACGGTGTGCGCCGTGACCCTGCCAGCGCAGCCGAGCCTTTTGGGTGAGTCTGCATCGGTTCTGATGAAAAGCGACTAGTTTGGGCCCAATAACACTGAAATTGACAGAAACACATGAAAATGCATGTACGGTGTGCGCCGTGACCCTGCCAGCGCAGCCGAGCCTTTTGGGTGAGTCTGCATCGGTTCTGATGAAAAGCCACTAGTTTGGGCCCAATAACACTGAAATTGACAGAAAAACATGAAAATGCATGTAACGGTGTGCGCCGTGACCCTGCCAGCGCAGCCGAGCCTTTTGGGTGAGTCTGCATCGGTTCTGATGAAAAGCGACTAGTTTAGGCCCAATAACACTGAAATTGACAGAAACACGTGAAAATGCATGTACGGTGTGCGCCGTGACCCTGCCAGCGCAGCCAAGGCTTTAGGGTGAGTCTGCATCGGTTCTGATGAAAAGCCACTAGTTTGGGCCCAATAACACTGAAATTGACAGAAACACATGAAAATGCATGTACGGTGTGCGCCCTAACCCTGCCAGCGCAGCCGAGCCTTTTGGGTGAGTCTGCATCGGTTCTGATGAAAAGCCACTAGTTTAGGCCCAATAACACTGAAATTGACAGAAACACATGAAAATGCATGTACGGTGTGCGCCGTGACCCTGCCAGTGCAGCCGAGGCTTTAGGGTGAGTCTGCATCGGTTCTGATGAAAAGCGACTAGTTTGGGCCCAATAACACTGAAATTGACAGAAACACATGAAAATGCATGTACGGTGTGCGCCGTGACCCTGCCAGCGCAGCCGAGCCCTTTGGGTGAGTCTGCATCGGTTCTGATGAAAAGCCACTAGTTTGGGCCCAATAACACTGAAATTGACAGAAACACATGAAAATGCATGTACGGTGTGCGCCCTGACCCTGCCAGCGCAGCCGAGCCTTTTGGGTGAGTCTGCATCGGTTCTGATGAAAAGCGACTAGTTTAGGCCCAATAACACTGAAATTGACAGAAACACATGAAAATGCATGTACGGTGTGCGCCGTGACCCTGCCAGCGCAGCCGAGCCTTTTGGGTGAGTCTGCATCAGTTCTGATGAAAAGCGACTAGTTTAGGCCCAATAACACTGAAATTGACAGAAAAACATGAAAATGCATGTAACGGTGTGCGCCGTGACCCTGCCAGCGCAGCCGAGGCTTTAGGGTGAGTCTGCATCGGTTCTGATGAAAAGCGACTAGTTTGGGCCCAATAACACTTAAATTGACAGAAACACATGAAAATGCATGTACGGTGTGCGCCGTGACCCTGCCAGCGCAGCCGAGCCTTTTGGGTGAGTCTGCATCGGTTCTGATGAAAAGCGACTAGTTTAGGCCCAATAACACTGAAATTGACAGAAACACATGAAAATGCATGTACGGTGTGCGCCGTGACCCTGCCAGCGCAGCCGAGCCTTTTGGGTGAGTCTGCATCGGGTCTGATGAAAAGCGACTAGTTTGGGCCCAATAACACTGAAATTGACAGAAACACATGAAAATGCATGTACGGTGTGCGCCGTGACCCTGCCAGCGCAGCCGAGCCTTTTGGGTGAGTCTGCATCGGTTCTGATGAAAAGCCACTAGTTTAGGCCCAATAACACTGAAATTGACAGAAACACATGAAAATGCATGTACGGTGTGCGCCGTGACCCTGCCAGCGCAGCCGAGCCTTTTGGGTGAGTCTGCATCGGTTCTGATGAAAAGCGACTGGATTGGGCCCAATAACATTGAAATTGACAGAAAAACATGAAAATGCATGTAACGGTGTGCGCCGTGACCCTGCCAGCGCAGCCGAGGCTTTAGGGTGAGTCTGCATCGGTTCTGATGAAAAGCGACTAGTTTGGGCCCAATAACACTGAAATTGACAGAAACACATGAAAATGCATGTACGGTGTGCGCCCTGACCCTGCCAGCGCAGCCGAGCCTTTTGGGTGAGTCTGCATCGGTTCTGATGAAAAGCGACTAGTTTAGGCCCAATAACACTGAAATTGACAGAAACACATGAAAATGCATGTACGGTGTGCGCCGTGACCCTGCCAGCGCAGCCGAGCCTTTTGGGTGAGTCTGCATCGGTTCTGATGAAAAGCCACTAGTTTAGGCCCAATAACACTGAAATTGACAGAAACACATGAAAATGCATGTACGGTGTGCGCCCTAACCCTGCCAGCGCAGCCGAGCCTTTTGGGTGAGTCTGCATCGGTTCTGATGAAAAGCCACTAGTTTGGGCCCAATAACACTGAAATTGACGGAAACACATGAAAATGCATGTACGGTGTGCGCCGTGACCCTGCCAGCGCAGCCGAGCCTTTTGGGTGAGTCTGCATCGGTTCTGATGAAAAGCGACTAGTTTAGGCCCAATAACACTGAAATTGACAGAAACACATGAAAATGCATGTACGGTGTGCGCCGTGACCCTGCCAGCGCAGCCGAGCCTTTTGGGTGAGTCTGCATCGGTTCTGATGAAAAGCTACTGGATTGGGCCCAATAACATTGAAATTGACAAAAAAACATGAAAATGCATGTAACGGTGTGCGCCCTGACCCTGCCAGCGCAGCCGAGCCTTTTGGGTGAGTCTGCATCGGTTCTGATGAAAAGCGACTAGTTTAGGCCCAATAACACTGAAATTGACAGAAAAACATGAAAATGCATGTAACGGTGTGCGCCGTGACCCTGCCAGCGCAGCCGAGGCTTTAGGGTGAGTCTGCATCGGTTCTGATGAAAAGCGACTAGTTTAGGCCCAATAACACTGAAATTGACAGAAACACATGAAAATGCATGTACGGTGTGCGCCCTAACCCTGCCAGCGCAGCTGAGCCTTTTGGGTGAGTCTGCATCGGTTCTGATGAAAAGCCACTAGTTTAGGCCCAATAACACTGAAATTGACGGAAACACATGAAAATGCATGTACGGTGTGCGCCGTGACCCTGCCAGCGCAGCCGAGCCTTTTGGGTGAGTCTGCATCGGTTCTGATGAAAAGCGACTAGTTTGGGCCCAATAACACTGAAATTGACAGAAACACATGAAAATGCATGTACGGTGTGCGCCCTGACCCTGCCAGCGCAGCCGAGCCTTTTGGGTGAGTCTGCATCGGTTCTGATGAAAAGCGACTAGTTTGGGCCCAATAACACTGAAATTGACAGAAACACATGAAAATGCATGTACGGTGTGCGCCGTGACCCTGCCAGCGCAGCCGAGCCTTTTGGGTGAGTCTGCATCGGTTCTGATGAAAAGCCACTAGTTTGGGCCCAATAACACTGAAATTGACAGAAAAACATGAAAATGCATGTAACGGTGTGCGCCGTGACCCTGCCAGCGCAGCCGAGGCTTTAGGGTGAGTCTGCATCGGTTCTGATGAAAAGCGACTAGTTTGGGCCCAATAACACTGAAATTGACAGAAAAACATGAAAATGCATGTAACGGTGTTCGCCGTGACCCTGCCAGCGCAGCCAAGGCTTTAGGGTGAGTCTGCATCGGTTCTGATGAAAAGCGACTAGTTTGGGCCCAATAACACTGAAATTGACAGAAACACATGAAAATGCATGTACGGTGTGCGCCCTAACCCTTCCAGCGCAGCTGAGCCTTTTGGGTGAGTCTGCATCGGTTCTGATGAAAAGCCACTAGTTTGGGCCCAATAACACTGAAATTGACGGAAACACATGAAAATGCATGTACGGTGTGCGCCGTGACCCTGCCAGCGCAGCCGAGCCTTTTGGGTGAGTCTGCATCGGTTCTGATGAAAAGCGACTAGTTTGGGCCCAATAACACTGAAATTGACAGAAACACATGAAAATGCATGTACGGTGTGCGCCGTGACCCTGCCAGCGCAGCCGAGCCTTTTGGATGAGTCTGCATCGGTTCTGATGAAAAGCGACTAGTTTGGGCCCAATAACACTGAAATTGACAGAAACACATGAAAATGCATGTACGGTGTGCGCCCTGACCCTGCCAGCGCAGCCGAGCCTTTTGGGTGAGTCTGCATCGGTTCTGATGAAAAGCGACTAGTTTAGGCCCAATAACACTGAAATTGGCAGAAACACATGAAAATGCATGTATGGTGTGCGCCGTGACCCTGCCAGTGCAGCCGAGGCTTTAGGGTGAGTCTGCATCGGTTCTGATGAAAAGCGACTAGTTTGGGCCCAATAACACTGAAATTGACAGAAACACATGAAAATGCATGTACGGTGTGCGCCGTGACCCTGCCAGCGCAGCCGAGCCCTTTGGGTGAGTCTGCATCGGTTCTGATGAAAAGCCACTAGTTTGGGCCCAATAACACTGAAATTGACAGAAACACATGAAAATGCATGTACGGTGTGCGCCCTGACCCTGCCAGCGCAGCCGAGCCTTTTGGGTGAGTCTGCATCGGTTCTGATGAAAAGCGACTAGTTTAGGCCCAATAACACTGAAATTGACAGAAACACATGAAAATGCATGTACGGTGTGCGCCGTGACCCTGCCAGCGCAGCCGAGCCTTTTGGGTGAGTCTGCATCAGTTCTGATGAAAAGCGACTAGTTTGCATCGGTTCTGATGAAAAGCGACTAGTTTAGGCCCAATAACACTGAAATTGATAGAAACACATGAAAATGCATGTAACGGTGTGCGCCGTGACCCTGCCAGCGCAGCCGAGGCTTTAGGGTGAGTCTGCATCGGTTCTGATATAAAGCTACTGGATTGGGCCCAATAACACTGAAATTGACAGAAAAACATGAAAATGCATGTAACGGTGTTCGCCGTGACCCTGCCAGCGCAGCCAAGGCTTTAGGGTGAGTCTGCATCGGTTCTGATGAAAAGCGACTAGTTTGGGCCCAATAACACTGAAATTGACAGAAACACATGAAAATGCATGTACGGTGTGCGCCCTAACCCTTCCAGCGCAGCTGAGCCTTTTGGGTGAGTCTGCATCGGTTCTGATGAAAAGCCACTAGTTTGGGCCCAATAACACTGAAATTGACGGAAACACATGAAAATGCATGTACGGTGTGCGCCGTGACCCTGCCAGCGCAGCCGAGCCTTTTGGGTGAGTCTGCATCGGTTCTGATGAAAAGCGACTAGTTTGGGCCCAATAACACTGAAATTGACAGAAACACATGAAAATGCATGTACGGTGTGCGCCGTGACCCTGCCAGCGCAGCCGAGCCTTTTGGATGAGTCTGCATCGGTTCTGATGAAAAGCGACTAGTTTGGGCCCAATAACACTGAAATTGACAGAAACACATGAAAATGCATGTACGGTGTGCGCCCTGACCCTGCCAGCGCAGCCGAGCCTTTTGGGTGAGTCTGCATCGGTTCTGATGAAAAGCGACTAGTTTAGGCCCAATAACACTGAAATTGACAGAAACACATGAAAATGCATGTACGGTGTGCGCCGTGACCCTGCCAGCGCAGCCGAGCCTTTTGGGTGAGTCTGCATCGGTTCTGATGAAAAGCGACTAGTTTAGGCCCAATAACACTGAAATTGACAGAAAAACATGAAAATGCATGTAACGGTGTGTGCCGTGACCCTGCCAGCGCAGCCGAGGCTTTAGGGTGAGTCTGCATCGGTTCTGATGAAAAGCCACTAGTTTGGGCCCAATAACACTGAAATTGACAGAAACACATGAAAATGCATGTACGGTGTGCGCCCTGACCCTGCCAGCGCAGCCGAGCCTTTTGGGTGAGTCTGCATCGGTTCTGATGAAAAGCCACTAGTTTAGGCCCAATAACACTGAAATTGACAGAAACACATGAAAATGCATGTATGGTGTGCGCCGTGACCCTGCCAGCGCAGCCGAGCCTTTTGGGTGAGTCTGCATCGGTTCTGATGAAAAGCGACTGGATTGGGCCCAATAACATTGAAATTGACAGAAAAACATGAAAATGCATGTAACGGTGTGCGCCGTGACCCTGCCAGCGCAGCCGAGGCTTTAGGGTGAGTCTGCATCGGTTCTGATGAAAAGCGACTAGTTTGGGCCCAAAAACACTGAAATTGACAGAAACACATGAAAATGCATGTACGGTGTGCGCCCTGACCCTGCCAGCGCAGCCGAGCCTTTTGGGTGAGTCTGCATCGGTTCTGATGAAAAGCGACTAGTTTAGGCCCAATAACACTGAAATTGACAGAAACACATGAAAATGCATGTACGGTGTGCGCCGTGACCCTGCCAGCGCAGCCGAGCCTTTTGGGTGAGTCTGCATCGGTTCTGATGAAAAGCCACTAGTTTGGGCCCAATAACACTGAAATTGACAGAAAAACATGAAAATGCATGTAACGGTGTGCGCCGTGACCCTGCCAGCGCAGCCGAGGCTTTAGTGTGAGTCTGCATCGGTTCTGATGAAAAGCGACTAGTTTGGGCCCAATAACACTGAAATTGACAGAAACACATGAAAATGCATCTACGGTGTGCGCCCTAACCCTGCCAGCGCAGCTGAGCCTTTTGGGTGAGTCTGCATCGGTTCTGATGAAAAGCCATTAGTTTGGGCCCAATAACACTGAAATTGACAGAAACACATGAAAATGCATGTACGGTGTGCGCCGTGACCCTGCCAGCGCAGCCGAGGCTTTAGGGTGAGTCTGCATCGGTTCTGATGAAAAGCCACTAGTTTGGGCCCAATAACACTGAAATTGACAGAAACACATGAAAATGCATGTACGGTGTGCGCCGTGACCCTGCCAGCGCAGCCGAGCCTTTTGGGTGAGTCTGAATCGGTTCTGATGAAAAGCGACTGGATTGGGCCCAATAACATTGAAATTGACAGAAACACATGAAAATGCATGTAACGGTGTGCGCCGTGACCCTGCCAGCGCAGCCGAGCCTTTTGGGTGAGTCTGCATCGGTTCTGATGAAAAGCGACTAGTTTGGGCCCAATAACACTGAAATTGACAGAAACACATGAAAATGCATGTATGGTGTGCGCCCTGACCCTGCCAGCGCAGCCGAGCCTTTTGGGTGAGTCTGCATCGGTTCTGATGAAAAGCGACTAGTTTAGGCCCAATAACACTGAAATTGACAGAAACACATGAAAATGCATGTACGGTGTGCGCCGTGACCCTGCCAGCGCAGCCGAGCCTTTTGGGTGAGTCTGCATCGGTTCTGATGAAAAGCCACTAGTTTGGGCCCAATAACACTGAAATTGACAGAAAAACATGAAAATGCATGTAACGGTGCGCGCCGTGACCCTGCCAGCGCAGCCGAGGCTTTAGGGTGAGTCTGCATCGGTTCTGATGAAAAGCGACTAGTTTGGGCCCAATAACACTGAAATTGACAGAAACACATGAAAATGCATGTACGGTGTGCGCCGTGACCCTGCCAGCGCAGCCGAGCCTTTTGGGTGAGTCTGCATCGGTTCTGATGAAAAGCGACTAGTTTAGGCCCAATAACACTGAAATTGACAGAAACACATGAAAATGCATGTACGGTGTGCGCCGTGACCCTGCCAGCGCAGCCGAGCCTTTTGGGTGAGTCTGCATCGGTTCTGATGAAAAGCCACTAGTTTGGGCCCAATAACACTGAAATTGACAGAAAAACATGAAAATGCATGTAACGGTGCGCGCCGTGACCCTGCCAGCGCAGCCGAGGCTTTAGGGTGAGTCTGCATCGGTTCTGATGAAAAGCGACTAGTTTGGGCCCAATAACACTGAAATTGACAGAAACACATGAAAATGCATGTACGGTGTGCGCCGTGACCCTGCCAGCGCAGCCGAGCCTTTTGGGTGAGTCTGCATCGGTTCTGATGAAAAGCGACTAGTTTAGGCCCAATAACACTGAAATTGACAGAAACACATGAAAATGCATGTACGGTGTGCGCCGTGACCCTGCCAGCGCAGCCGAGCCTTTTGGGTGAGTCTGCATCGGTTCTGATGAAAAGCGACTGGATTGGGCCCAATAACACTGAAATTGACAGAAACACATGAAAATGCATGTACGGTGTGCGCCCTGACCCTGCCAGCGCAGCCGAGCCTTTTGGGTGAGTCTGCATCGGTTCTGATGAAAAGCGACTAGTTTAGGCCCAATAACACTGAAATTGACAGAAACACATGAAAATGCATGTACGGTGTGCGCCGTGACCCTGCCAGCGCAGCCGAGCCTTTTGGGTGAGTCTGCATCGGTTCTGATGAAAAGCGACTAGTTTAGGCCCAATAACACTGAAATTGACAGAAACACATGAAAATGCATGTACGGTGTGCGCCGTGACCCTGCCAGCGCAGCCGAGCCTTTTGGGTGAGTCTGCATCGGTTCTGATGAAAAGCGACTAGTTTGGGCCCAATAACACTGAAATTGACAGAAACACATGAAAATGCATGTACGGTGTGCGCCGTGACCCTGCCAGCGCAGCCGAGCCTTTTGGGTGAGTCTGCATCGGTTCTGATGAAAAGCCACTAGTTTAGGCCCAATAACACTGAAATTGACAGAAACACATGAAAATGCATGTACGGTGTGCGCCGTGACCCTGCCAGCGCAGCCGAGCCTTTTGGGTGAGTCTGCATCGGTTCTGATGAAAAGCGACTAGTTTAGGCCCAATAACACTGAAATTGACAGAAACACATGAAAATGCATGTACGGTGTGCGCCGTGACCCTGCCAGCGCAGCCGAGCCTTTTGGGTGAGTCTGCATCGGTTCTGATGAAAAGCGACTAGTTTGGGCCCAATAACACTGAAATTGACAGAAACACATGAAAATGCATGTACGGTGTGCGCCGTGACCCTGCCAGCGCAGCCGAGGCTTTAGGATGAGTCTGCATCGGTTCTGATGAAAAGCGACTAGTTTGGGCCCAATAACACTGAAATTGACAGAAACACATGAAAATGCATGTACGGTGTGCGCCCTGACCCTGCCAGCGCAGCCGAGCCTTTTGGGTGAGTCTGCATCGGTTCTGATGAAAAGCGACTAGTTTGGGCCCAATAACACTGAAATTGACAGAAACACATGAAAATGCATGTACGGTGTGCGCCGTGACCCTGCCAGCGCAGCCGAGCCTTTTGGGTGAGTCTGCATCGGTTCTGATGAAAAGCCACTAGTTTGGGCCCAATAACACTGAAATTGACAGAAAAACATGAAAATGCATGTAACGGTGTGCGCCGTGACCCTGCCAGCGCAGCCGAGGCTTTAGGGTGAGTCTGCATCGGTTCTGATGAAAAGCGACTAGTTTGGGCCCAATAACACTGAAATTGACAGAAACACATGAAAATGCATGTACGGTGTGCGCCCTAACCCTGCCAGCGCAGCTGAGCCTTTTGTGTGAGTCTGCATCGGTTCTGATCAAAAGCCATTAGTTTGGGCCCAATAACACTGAAATTGACAGAAACACATGAAAATGCATGTACGGTGTTCGCCGTGACCCTGCCAGCGCAGCCGAGCCTTTTGGGTGAGTCTGCATCGGTTCTGATGAAAAGCCACTAGTTTGGGCCCAATAACACTGAAATTGACGGAAACACATGAAAATGCATGTACGGTGTGCGCCGTGACCCTGCCAGCGCAGCCGAGACTTTTGGGTGAGTCTGCATCGGTTCTGATGAAATGCGACTAGTTTAGGCCCAATAACACTGAAATTGACAGAAACACATGAAAATGCATGTACGGTGTGCGCCGTGACCCTGCCAGCGCAGCCGAGCCTTTTGGGTGAGTCTGCATCGGTTCTGATGAAAAGCGACTAGTTTAGGCCCAATAACACTGAAATTGACAGAAACACATGAAAATGCATGTACGGTGTGCGCCGTGACCCTGCCAGCGCAGCCGAGGCTTTAGGGTGAGTCTGCATCGGTTCTGATGAAAAGCGACTAGTTTGGGCCCAATAACACTGAAATTGACAGAAACACATGAAAATGCATGTACGTTGTGCGCCCTGACCCTGCCAGCGCAGCCGAGCCTTTTGGGTGAGTCTGCATCGGTTCTGATGAAAAGCCACTAGTTTAGGCCCAATAACACTGAAATTGACAGAAACACATGAAAATGCATGTACGGTGTGCGCCGTGACCCTGCCAGCGCAGCCGAGCCTTTTGGGTGAGTCTGCATCGGTTCTGATGAAAAGCCACTAGTTTGGGCCCAATAACACTGAAATTGACAGAAAAACATGAAAATGCATGTACGGTGTGCGCCCTGACCCTGCCAGCGCAGCCGAGCCTTTTGGGTGAGTCTGCATCGGTTCTGATGAAAAGCGACTAGTTTAGGCCCAATAACACTGAAATTGACAGAAACACATGAAAATGCATGTACGGTGTGCGCCGTGACCCTGCCAGCGCAGCCGAGCCTTTTGGGTGAGTCTGCATCGGTTCTGATGAAAAGCGACTAGTTTAGGCCCAATAACACTGAAATTGACAGAAAAACATGAAAATGCATGTAACGGTGTGCGCCGTGACCCTGCCAGCGCAGCCGAGGCTTTAGGGTGAGTCTGCATCGGTTCTGATGAAAAGCGACTAGTTTGGGCCCAATAACACTGAAATTGACAGAAACACATGAAAATGCATGTACGGTGTGCGCCGTGACCCTGCCAGCGCAGCCGAGCCTTTTGGGTGAGTCTGCATCGGTTCTGATGAAAAGCCACAAGTTTAGGCCCAATAACACTGAAATTGACAGAAACACATGAAAATGCATGTACGGTGTGCGCCGTGACCCTGCCAGCGCAGCCGAGCCTTTTGGGTGAGTCTGCATCGGTTCTGATGAAAAGCGACTAGTTTAGGCCCAATAACACTGAAATTGACAGAAACACATGAAAATGCATGTACGGTGTGCGCCCTAACCCTGCCAGCGCAGCTGAGCCTTTTGGGTGAGTCTGCATCGGTTCTGATGAAAAGCCATTAGTTTGGGCCCAATAACACTGAAATTGACAGAAACACATGAAAATGCATGTACGGTGTGCGCCGTGACCCTGCCAGCGCAGCCGAGCCTTTTGGGTGAGTCTGCATCGGTTCTGATGAAAAGCGACTAGTTTAGGCCCAATAACACTGAAATTGACAGAAAAACATGAAAATGCATGTAACGGTGTGCGCCGTGACCCTGCCAGCGCAGCCGAGGCTTTAGGGTGAGTCTGCATCGGTTCTGATGAAAAGCGACTAGTTTGGGCCCAATAACACTGAAATTGACAGAAACACATGAAAATGCATGTACGGTGTGCGCCCTGACCCTGCCAGCGCAGCCGAGCCTTTTGGGTGAGTCTGCATCGGTTCTGATGAAAAGTGACTAGTTTAGGCCCAATAACACTGAAATTGACAGAAACACATGAAAATGCATGTACGGTGTGCGCCGTGACCCTGCCAGCGCAGCCGAGCCTTTTGGGTGAGTCTGCATCGGTTCTGATGAAAAGCGACTAGTTTAGGCCCAATAACACTGAAATTGACAGAAAAACATGAAAATGCATGTAACGGTGTGCGCCGTGACCCTGCCAGCGCAGCCGAGGCTTTAGGGTGAGTCTGCATCGGTTCTGATGAAAAGCCACTAGTTTGGGCCCAATAACACTGAAATTGACAGAAACACATGAAAATGCATGTACGGTGTGCGCCCTGACCCTGCCAGCGCAGCCGAGCCTTTTGGGTGAGTCTGCATCGGTTCTGATGAAAAGTGACTAGTTTAGGCCCAATAACACTGAAATTGACAGAAACACATGAAAATGCATGTACGGTGTGCGCCGTGACCCTGCCAGCGCAGCCGAGCCTTTTGGGTGAGTCTGCATCGGTTCTGATGAAAAGCCACTAGTTTGGGCCCAATAACACTGAAATTGACAGAAAAACATGAAAATGCATGTAACGGTGTGCGCCGTGACCCTGCCAGCGCAGCCGAGGCTTTAGGGTGAGTCTGCATCGGTTCTGATGAAAAGCGACTAGTTTGGGCCCAATAACACTGAAATTGACAGAAACACATGAAAATGCATGTACGGTGTGCGCCCTAACCCTGCCAGCGCAGCTGAGCCTTTTGGGTGAGTCTGCATCGGTTCTGATGAAAAGCCATTAGTTTGGGCCCAATAACACTGAAATTGACAGAAACACATGAAAATGCATGTACGGTGTGCGCCGTGACCCTGCCAGCGCAGCCGAGCCTTTTGGGTGAGTCTGCATCGGTTCTAATGAAAAGCGACTAGTTCAGGCCCAATAACACTGAAATTGACAGAAACACATGAAAATGCATGTACGGTGTGCGCCGTGACCCTGCCAGCGCAGCCGAGCCTTTTGGGTGAGTCTGCATCAGTTCTGATGAAAAGCGACTAGTTTAGGCCCAATAACACTGAAATTGACAGAAAAACATGAAAATGCATGTAACGGTGTGCGCCGTGACCCTGCCAGCGCAGCCGAGGCTTTAGGGTGAGTCTGCATCGGTTCTGATGAAAAGCGACTAGTTTGGGCCCAATAACACTTAAATTGACAGAAACACATGAAAATGCATGTACGGTGTGCGCCGTGACCCTGCCAGCGCAGCCGAGCCTTTTGGGTGAGTCTGCATCGGTTCTGATGAAAAGCGACTAGTTTAGGCCCAATAACACTGAAATTGACAGAAACACATGAAAATGCATGTACGGTGTGCGCCGTGACCCTGCCAGCGCAGCCGAGCCTTTTGGGTGAGTCTGCATCGGTTCTGATGAAAAGCCACTAGTTTGGGCCCAATAACACTGAAATTGACGGAAACACATGAAAATGCATGTACGGTGTGCGCCGTGACCCTGCCAGCGCAGCCGAGCCTTTTGGGTGAGTCTGCATCGGTTCTGATGAAAAGCCACTAGTTTAGGCCCAATAACACTGAAATTGACAGAAACACATGAAAATGCATGTACGGTGTGCGCCGTGACCCTGCCAGCGCAGCCGAGGCTTTAGAGTGAGTCTGCATCGGTTCTGATGAAAAGCGACTAGTTTGGGCCCAATAACACTGAAATTGACAGAAACACATGAAAATGCATGTACGGTGTGCGCCCTGACCCTGGCAGCGCAGCCGAGCCTTTTGGGTGAGTCTGCATCGGTCCTGATGAAAAGCCACTAGTTTTGGCCCAATAACACTGAAATTGACAGAAACACATGAAAATGCATGTACGGTGTGCGCCGTGACCCTGCCAGCGCAGCCGAGCCATTTGGGTGAGTCTGCATCGGTTCTGATGAAAAGCGACTGGATTGGGCCCAATAACATTGAAATTGACAGAAACACATGAAAATGCATGTACGGTGTGCGCCGTGACCCTGCCAGCGCAGCCGAGCCTTTTGGGTGAGTCTGCATTGGTTCTGATGAAAAGTGACTGGATTGGGCCCAATAACACTGAAATTGACAGAAACACATGAAAATGCATGTACGGTGTGCGCCGTGACCCTGCCAGCGCAGCCGAGGCTTTAGGGTGAGTCTGCATCGGTTCTGATGAAAAGCGACTAGTTTGGGCCCAATAACACTGAAATTGACAGAAAAACATGAAAATGCATGTACGGTGTGCGCCGTGACCATGCCAGCGCAGCCGAGGCTTTAGGGTGAGTCTGCATCGGTTCTGATGAAAAGCGACTAGTTTGGGCCCAATAACACTGAAATTGACAGAAACACATGAAAATGCATGTACGGTGTGCGCCGTGACCCTGCCAGCGCAGCCGAGCCTTTTGGGTGAGTCTGCATCGGTTCTGATGAAAAGCGACTAGTTTAGGCCCAATAACACTGAAATTGACAGAAACACATGAAAATGCATGTACGGTGTGCGCCGTGACCCTGCCAGCGCAGCCGAGCCTTTTGGGTGAGTCTGCATCGGTTCTGATGAAAAGCCACTAGTTTGGGCCCAATAACACTGAAATTGACAGAAAAACATGAAAATGCATGTAACGGTGCGCGCCGTGACCCTGCCAGCGCAGCCGAGGCTTTAGGGTGAGTCTGCATCGGTTCTGATGAAAAGCGAGTAGTTTGGGCCCAATAACACTGAAATTGACAGAAACACATGAAAATGCATGTACGGTGTGCGCCCTAACCCTGCCAGCGCAGCTGAGCCTTTTGGGTGAGTCTGCATCGGTTCTGATGAAAAGCCACTAGTTTGGGCCCAATAACACTGAAATTGACGGAAACACATGAAAATGCATGTACGGTGTGCGCGGTGACCCTGCCAGCGCAGCCGAGCCTTTTGGGTGAGTCTGCATCGGTTCTGATGAAAAGCGACTAGTTTTGGCCCAATAACACTGAAATTGACAGAAACACATGAAAATGCATGTACGGTGTGCGCCCTAACCCTGCCAGCGCAGCTGAGCCTTTTGGGTGAGTCTGCATCGGTTCTGATGAAAAGCCATTAGTTTGGGCCCAATAACACTGAAATTGACAGAAACACATGAAAATGCATGTACGGTGTGCGCCGTGACCCTGCCAGCGCAGCCGAGCCTTTTGGGTGAGTCTGCATCGGTTCTGATGAAAAGCCACTAGTTTGGGCCCAATAACACTGAAATTGACGGAAACACATGAAAATGCATGTACGGTGTGCGCCGTGACCCTGCCAGCGCAGCCGAGCCTTTTGGGTGAGTCTGCATCGGTTCTGATGAAAAGCCACTAGTTTAGGCCCAATAACACTGAAATTGACAGAAACACATGAAAATGCATGTACGGTGTGCGCCGTGACCCTGCCAGCGCAGCCGAGGCTTTAGGGTGAGTCTGCATCGGTTCTGATGAAAAGCGACTAGTTTGGGCCCAATAACACTGAAATTGACAGAAACACATGAAAATGCATGTACGGTGTGCGCCGTGACCCTGCCAGCGCAGCCGAGGCTTTAGGGTGAGTCTGCATCGGTTCTGATGAAAAGCGACTAGTTTGGGCCCAATAACACTGAAATTGACAGAAAAACATGAAAATGCATGTAACGGTGTGCGCCGTGACCCTGCCAGCGCAGCCGAGGCTTTAGGGTGAGTCTGCATCGGTTCTGATGAAAAGCCACTAGTTTGGGCCCAATAACACTGAAATGACAGAAAAACATGAAAATGCATGTAACGGTGTGCGCCGTGACCCTGCCAGCGCAGCCGAGGCTTTAGAGTGAGTCTGCATTGGTTCTGATGAAAAGCGACTAGTTTTGGCCCAATAACACTGAAATTGACAGAAACACATGAAAATGCATGTACGGTGTGCGCCCTAACCCTGCCAGCGCAGCTGAGCCTTTTGGGTGAGTCTGCATCGGTTCTGATGAAAAGCCATTAGTTTGGGCCCAATAACACTGAAATTGACAGAAACACATGAAAATGCATGTACGGTGTGCGCCGTGACCCTGCCAGCGCAGCCGAGCCTTTTGGGTGAGTCTGCATCGGTTCTGATGAAAAGCCACTAGTTTGGGCCCAATAACACTGAAATTGACGGAAACACATGAAAATGCATGTACGGTGTGCGCCGTGACCCTGCCAGCGCAGCCGAGCCTTTTGGGTGAGTCTGCATCGGTTCTGATGAAAAGCCACTAGTTTAGGCCCAATAACACTGAAATTGACAGAAACACATGAAAATGCATGTACGGTGTGCGCCGTGACCCTGCCAGCGCAGCCGAGGCTTTAGGGTGAGTCTGCATCGGTTCTGATGAAAAGCGACTAGTTTGGGCCCAATAACACTGAAATTGACAGAAACACATGAAAATGCATGTACGGTGTGCGCCGTGACCCTGCCAGCGCAGCCGAGGCTTTAGGGTGAGTCTGCATCGGTTCTGATGAAAAGCGACTAGTTTGGGCCCAATAACACTGAAATTGACAGAAACACATGAAAATGCATGTACGGTGTGCGCCCTGACCCTGCCAGCGCAGCCGAGCCTTTTGGGTGAGTCTGCATCGGTTCTGATGAAAAGCGACTAGTTTAGGCCCAATAACACTGAAATTGACAGAAACACATGAAAATGCATGTACGGTGTGCGCCGTGACCCTGCCAGCGCAGCCGAGGCTTTAGGGTGAGTCTGCATCGGTTCTGATGAAAAGCCACTAGTTTGGGCCCAATAACACTGAAATTGACAGAAACACATGAAAATGCATGTACGGTGTGCGCCCTGACCCTGGCAGCGCAGCCGAGCCTTTTGGGTGAGTCTGCATCGGTCCTGATGAAAAGCCACTAGTTTTGGCCCAATAACACTGAAATTGACAGAAACACATGAAAATGCATGTACGGTGTGCGCCGTGACCCTGCCAGCGCAGCCGAGCCATTTGGGTGAGTCTGCATCGGTTCTGATGAAAAGCGACTGGATTGGGCCCAATAACACTGAAATTGACAGAAACACATGAAAATGCATGTACGGTGTGCGCCGTGACCCTGCCAGCGCAGCCGAACCTTTTGGGTGAGTCTGCATTGGTTCTGATGAAAAGTGACTGGATTGGGCCCAATAACACTGAAATTGACAGAAACACATGAAAATGCATGTACGGTGTGCGCCGTGACCCTGCCAGCGCAGCCGAGCCTTTTGGGTGAGTCTGCATCGGTTCTGATGAAAAGCGACTAGTTTAGGCCCAATAACACTGAAATTGACAGAAACACATGAAAATGCATGTACGGTGTGCGCCGTGACCCTGCCAGCGCAGCCGAGCCTTTTGGGTGAGTCTGCATCGGTTCTGATGAAAAGCGACTAGTTTAGGCCCAATAACACTGAAATTGACAGAAACACATGAAAATGCATGTACGGTGTGCGCCGTGTTCCTGCCAGCGCAGCCGAGCCTTTTGGGTGAGTCTGCATCGGTTCTGATGAAAAGCGACTAGTTTAGGCCCAATAACACTGAAATTGACAGAAAAACATGAAAATGCATGTAACGGTGTGCGCCGTGACCCTGCCAGCGCAGCCGAGGCTTTAGGGTGAGTCTGCATCGGTTCTGATGAAAAGCCACTAGTTTGGGCCCAATAACACTGAAATGACAGAAAAACATGAAAATGCATGTAACGGTGTGCGCCGTGACCCTGCCAGCGCAGCCGAGGCTTTAGAGTGAGTCTGCATCGGTTCTGATGAAAAGCGACTAGTTTTGGCCCAATAACACTGAAATTGACAGAAACACATGAAAATGCATGTACGGTGTGCGCCCTAACCCTGCCAGCGCAGCTGAGCCTTTTGGGTGAGTCTGCATCGGTTCTGATGAAAAGCCATTAGTTTGGGCCCAATAACACTGAAATTGACAGAAACACATGAAAATGCATGTACGGTGTGCGCCGTGACCCTGCCAGCGCAGCCGAGCCTTTTGGGTGAGTCTGCATCGGTTCTGATGAAAAGCCACTAGTTTGGGCCCAATAACACTGAAATTGACGGAAACACATGAAAATGCATGTACGGTGTGCGCCGTGACCCTGCCAGCGCAGCCGAGCCTTTTGGGTGAGTCTGCATCGGTTCTGATGAAAAGCCACTAGTTTAGGCCCAATAACACTGAAATTGACAGAAACACATGAAAATGCATGTACGGTGTGCGCCGTGACCCTGCCAGCGCAGCCGAGGCTTTAGGGTGAGTCTGCATCGGTTCTGATGAAAAGCGACTAGTTTGGGCCCAATAACACTGAAATTGACAGAAACACATGAAAATGCATGTACGGTGTGCGCCGTGACCCTGCCAGCGCAGCCGAGGCTTTAGGGTGAGTCTGCATCGGTTCTGATGAAAAGCGACTAGTTTGGGCCCAATAACACTGAAATTGACAGAAACACATGAAAATGCATGTACGGTGTGCGCCCTGACCCTGCCAGCGCAGCCGAGCCTTTTGGGTGAGTCTGCATCGGTTCTGATGAAAAGCGACTAGTTTAGGCCCAATAACACTGAAATTGACAGAAACACATGAAAATGCATGTACGGTGTGCGCCGTGACCCTGCCAGCGCAGCCGAGGCTTTAGGGTGAGTCTGCATCGGTTCTGATGAAAAGCCACTAGTTTGGGCCCAATAACACTGAAATTGACAGAAACACATGAAAATGCATGTACGGTGTGCGCCCTGACCCTGGCAGCGCAGCCGAGCCTTTTGGGTGAGTCTGCATCGGTCCTGATGAAAAGCCACTAGTTTTGGCCCAATAACACTGAAATTGACAGAAACACATGAAAATGCATGTACGGTGTGCGCCGTGACCCTGCCAGCGCAGCCGAGCCATTTGGGTGAGTCTGCATCGGTTCTGATGAAAAGCGACTGGATTGGGCCCAATAACACTGAAATTGACAGAAACACATGAAAATGCATGTACGGTGTGCGCCGTGACCCTGCCAGCGCAGCCGAACCTTTTGGGTGAGTCTGCATTGGTTCTGATGAAAAGTGACTGGATTGGGCCCAATAACACTGAAATTGACAGAAACACATGAAAATGCATGTACGGTGTGCGCCGTGACCCTGCCAGCGCAGCCGAGCCTTTTGGGTGAGTCTGCATCGGTTCTGATGAAAAGCCACTAGTTTGGGCCCAATAACACTGAAATGACAGAAAAACATGAAAATGCATGTAACGGTGTGCGCCGTGACCCTGCCAGCGCAGCCGAGGCTTTAGAGTGAGTCTGCATCGGTTCTGATGAAAAGCGACTAGTTTTGGCCCAATAACACTGAAATTGACAGAAACACATGAAAATGCATGTACGGTGTGCGCCCTAACCCTGCCAGCGCAGCTGAGCCTTTTGGGTGAGTCTGCATCGGTTCTGATGAAAAGCCATTAGTTTGGGCCCAATAACACTGAAATTGACAGAAACACATGAAAATGCATGTACGGTGTGCGCCGTGACCCTGCCAGCGCAGCCGAGCCTTTTGGGTGAGTCTGCATCGGTTCTGATGAAAAGCCACTAGTTTGGGCCCAATAACACTGAAATTGACGGAAACACATGAAAATGCATGTACGGTGTGCGCCGTGACCCTGCCAGCGCAGCCGAGCCTTTTGGGTGAGTCTGCATCGGTTCTGATGAAAAGCCACTAGTTTAGGCCCAATAACACTGAAATTGACAGAAACACATGAAAATGCATGTACGGTGTGCGCCGTGACCCTGCCAGCGCAGCCGAGGCTTTAGGGTGAGTCTGCATCGGTTCTGATGAAAAGCGACTAGTTTGGGCCCAATAACACTGAAATTGACAGAAACACATGAAAATGCATGTACGGTGTGCGCCGTGACCCTGCCAGCGCAGCCGAGCCTTTTGGGTGAGTCTGCATCGGTTCTGATGAAAAGCGACTAGTTTGGGCCCAATAACACTGAAATTGACAGAAACACATGAAAATGCATGTACGGTGTGCGCCCTGACCCTGCCAGCGCAGCCGAGCCTTTTGGGTGAGTCTGCATCGGTTCTGATGAAAAGCGACTAGTTTAGGCCCAATAACACTGAAATTGACAGAAACACATGAAAATGCATGTACGGTGTGCGCCGTGACCCTGCCAGCGCAGCCGAGGCTTTAGGGTGAGTCTGCATCGGTTCTGATGAAAAGCGACTAGTTTGGGCCCAATAACACTGAAATTGACAGAAACACATGAAAATGCATGTACGGTGTGCGCCCTGACCCTGGCAGCGCAGCCGAGCCTTTTGGGTGAGTCTGCATCGGTCCTGATGAAAAGCCACTAGTTTTGGCCCAATAACACTGAAATTGACAGAAACACATGAAAATGCATGTACGGTGTGCGCCGTGACCCTGCCAGCGCAGCCGAGCCATTTGGGTGAGTCTGCATCGGTTCTGATGAAAAGCGACTGGATTGGGCCCAATAACACTGAAATTGACAGAAACACATGAAAATGCATGTACGGTGTGCGCCGTGACCCTGCCAGCGCAGCCGAACCTTTTGGGTGAGTCTGCATTGGTTCTGATGAAAAGTGACTGGATTGGGCCTAATAACACTGAAATTGACAGAAACACATGAAAATGCATGTACGGTGTGCGCCGTGACCCTGCCAGCGCAGCCGAGCCTTTTGGGTGAGTCTGCATCGGTTCTGATGAAAAGCGACTAGTTTAGGCCCAATAACACTGAAATTGACAGAAACACATGAAAATGCATGTACGGTGTGCGCCGTGACCCTGCCAGCGCAGCCGAGGCTTTAGGGTGAGTCTGCATCGGTTCTGATGAAAAGCGACTAGTTTGGGCCCAATAACACTGAAATTGACAGAAACACATGAAAATGCATGTACGGTGTGCGCCGTGACCCTGCCAGCGCAGCCGAACCTTTTGGGTGAGTCTGCATCGGTTCTGATGAAAAGCGACTAGTTTAGGCCCAATAACACTGAAATTGACAGAAACACATGAAAATGCATGTACGGTGTGCGCCCTGACCCTGGCAGCGCAGCCGAGCCTTTTGGGTGAGTCTGCATCGGTCCTGATGAAAAGCCACTAGTTTTGGCCCAATAACACTGAAATTGACAGAAACACATGAAAATGCATGTACGGTGTGCGCCGTGACCCTGCCAGCGCAGCCGAGCCATTTGGGTGAGTCTGCATCGGTTCTGATGAAAAGCGACTGGATTGGGCCCAATAACACTGAAATTGACAGAAACACATGAAAATGCATGTACGGTGTGCGCCGTGACCCTGCCAGCGCAGCCGAACCTTTTGGGTGAGTCTTCATTGGTTCTGATGAAAAGTGACTGGATTGGGCCCAATAACACTGAAATTGACAGAAACACATGAAAATGCATGTACGGTGTGCGCCGTGACCCTGCCAGCGCAGCCGAGCCTTTTGGGTGAGTCTGCATCGGTTCTGATGAAAAGCGACTAGTTTAGGCCCAATAACACTGAAATTGACAGAAACACATGAAAATGCATGTACGGTGTGCGCCGTGACCCTGCCAGCGCAGCCGAGGCTTTAGGGTGAGTCTGCATCGGTTCTGATGAAAAGCGACTAGTTTGGGCCCAATAACACTGAAATTGACAGAAAAACATGAAAATGCATGTACGGTGTGCGCCGTGACCCTGCCAGCGCAGCCGAGGCTTTAGGGTGAGTCTGCATCGGTTCTGATGAAAAGCGACTAGTTTGGGCCCAATAACACTGAAATTGACAGAAACACATGAAAATGCATGTACGGTGTGCGCCGTGACCCTGCCAGCGCAGCCGAGCCTTTTGGGTGAGTCTGCATCGGTTCTGATGAAAAGCCACTAGTTTGGGCCCAATAACACTGAAATTGACAGAAAAACATGAAAATGCATGTAACGGTGTGCGCCGTGACCCTGCCAGCGCAGCCGAGGCTTTAGGGTGAGTCTGCATCGGTTCTGATGAAAAGCGACTAGTTTGGGCCCAATAACACTGAAATTGACAGAAACACATGAAAATGCATGTACGGTGTGCGCCGTGACCCTGCCAGCGCAGCTGAGCCTTTTGGGTGAGTCTGCATCGGTTCTGATGAAAAGCCACTAGTTTGGGCCCAATAACACTGAAATTGACGGAAACACATGAAAATGCATGTACGGTGTGCGCCGTGACCCTGCCAGCGCAGCCGAGCCTTTTGGGTGAGTCTGCATCGGTTCTGATGAAAAGCCACTAGTTTAGGCCCAATAACACTGAAATTGACAGAAACACATGAAAATGCATGTACGGTGTGCGCCGTGACCCTGCCAGCGCAGCCGAGGCTTTAGGGTGAGTCTGCATCGGTTCTGATGAAAAGCGACTAGTTTGGGCCCAATAACACTGAAATTGACAGAAAAACATGAAAATGCATGTACGGTGTGCGCCGTGACCCTGCCAGCGCAGCCGAGGCTTTAGGGTGAGTCTGCATCGGTTCTGATGAAAAGCGACTAGTTTGGGCCCAATAACACTGAAATTGACAGAAACACATGAAAATGCATGTACGGTGTGCGCCGTGACCCTACCAGCGCAGCCGAGCCTTTTGGGTGAGTCTGCATCGGTTCTGATGAAAAGCGACTAGTTTAGGCCCAATAACACTGAAATTGACAGAAACACATGAAAATGCATGTACGGTGTGCGCCGTGACCCTGCCAGCGCAGCCGAGCCTTTTGGGTGAGTCTGCATCGGTTCTGATGAAAAGCGACTGGATTGGGCCCAATAACACTGAAATTGACAGAAACACATGAAAATGCATGTACGGTGTGCGCCGTGACCCTGCCAGCGCAGCCGAGCCTTTTGGGTGAGTCTGCATCGGTTCTGATGAAAAGCCACTAGTTTGGGCCCAATAACACTGAAATTGACAGAAACACATGAAAATGCATGTACGGTGTGCGCCCTGACCCTGCCAGCGCAGCCGAGCCTTTTGGGTGAGTCTGCATCGGTTCTGATGAAAAGCGACTAGTTTAGGCCCAATAACACTGAAATTGACAGAAACACATGAAAATGCATGTACGGTGTGCGCCGTGACCCTGCCAGCGCAGCCGAGCCTTTTGGGTGAGTCTGCATCGGTTCTGATGAAAAGCGACTAGTTTAGGCCCAATAACACTGAAATTGACAGAAAAACATGAAAATGCATGTAACGGTGTGCGCCGTGACCCTGCCAGCGCAGCCGAGGCTTTAGGGTGAGTCTGCATCGGTTCTGATGAAAAGCGACTAGTTTAGGCCCAATAACACTGAAATTGACAGAAACACATGAAAATGCATGTACGGTGTGCGCCCTGACCCTGCCAGCGCAGCCGAGCCTTTTGGGTGAGTCTGCATCGGTTCTGATGAAAAGCGACTAGTTTAGGCCCAATAACACTGAAATTGACAGAAACACATGAAAATGCATGTACGGTGTGCGCCGTGACCCTGCCAGCGCAGCCGAGCCTTTTGGGTGAGTCTGCATCAGTTCTGATGAAAAGCGACTAGTTTAGGCCCAATAACACTGAAATTGACAGAAAAACATGAAAATGCATGTAACGGTGTGCGCCGTGACCCTGCCAGCGCAGCCGAGGCTTTAGGGTGAGTCTGCATCGGTTCTGATGAAAAGCGACTAGTTTGGGCCCAATAACACTGAAATTGACAGAAACACTTGAAAATGCATGTACGGTGTGCGCCCTGACCCTGCCAGCGCAGCCGAGCCTTTTGGGTGAGTCTGCATCGGTTCTGATGAAAAGCGACTAGTTTAGGCCCAATAACACTGAAATTGACAGAAACACATGAAAATGCATGTACGGTGTGCGCCGTGACCCTGCCAGCGCAGCCGAGCCTTTTGGGTGAGTCTGCATCGGTTCTGATGAAAAGCGACTAGTTAAGGCCCAATAACACTGAAATTGACAGAAAAACATGAAAATGCATGTAACGGTGTGCGCCGTGACCCTGCCAGCGCAGCCGAGGCTTTAGGGTGAGTCTGCATCGGTTCTGATGAAAAGCGACTAGTTTGGGCCCAATAACACTGAAATTGACAGAAACACATGAAAATGCATGTACGGTGTGCGCCCTGACCCTGCCAGCGCAGCCGAGCCTTTTGGGTGAGTCTGCATCGGTTCTGATGAAAAGCCACTAGTTTGGGCCCAATAACACTGAAATTGACAGAAAAACATGAAAATGCATGTAACGGTGTGCGCCGTGACCCTGCCAGCGCAGCCGAGGCTTTAGGGTGAGTCTGCATCGGTTCTGATGGAAAAGCGACTAGTTTGGGCCCAATAACACTGAAATTGACAGAAACACATGAAAATGCATGTACGGTGTGCGCCGTGACCCTGCCAGTGCAGCCGAGGCTTTAGGGTGAGTCTGCATCGGTTCTGATGAAAAGCCACTAGTTTGGGCCCAATAACACTGAAATTGACAGAAACACATGAAAATGCATGTACGGTGTGCGCCGTGACCCTGCCAGCGCAGCCGAGCCTTTTGGGTGAGTCTGCATCGGTTCTGATGAAAAGCGACTGGATTGGGCCCAATAACATTGAAATTGAAAGAAAAACATGAAAATGCATGTAACGGTGTGCGCCGTGACCCTGCCAGCGCAGCCGAGGCTTTAGGGTGAGTCTGCATCGGTTCTGATGAAAAGCGACTAGTTTGGGCCCAATAACACTGAAATTGACAGAAACACTTGAAAATGCATGTACGGTGTGCGCCCTGACCCTGCCAGCGCAGCCGAGCCTTTTGGGTGAGTCTGCATCGGTTCTGATGAAAAGCGACTAGTTTAGGCCCAATAACACTGAAATTGACAGAAACACATGAAAATGCATGTACGTTGTGCGCCGTGACCGTGCCAGCGCAGCCGAGCCTTTTGGGTGAGTCTGCATCGGTTCTGATGAAAAGCGACTGGATTGGGCCCAATAACATTGAAATTGACAGAAAAACATGAAAATGCATGTAACGGTGTGCGCCATGACCCTGCCAGCGCAGCCGAGGCTTTAGGGTGAGTCTGCATCGGTTCTGATGAAAAGCGACTAGTTTGGGCCCAATAACACTGAAATTGACAGAAACACATGAAAATGCATGTACGGTGTGCGCCCTGACCCTGCCAGCGCAGCCGAGCCTTTTGGGTGAGTCTGTATCGGTTCTGATGAAAAGCGACTAGTTTAGGCCCAATAACACTGAAATTGACAGAAACACATGAAAATGCATGTACGGTGTGCGCCGTGACCCTGCCAGCGCAGCCGAGCCTTTTGGGTGAGTCTGCATCGGTTCTGATGAAAGGCCACTAGTTTGGGCCCAATAACACTGAAATTGACAGAAAAACATGAAAATGCATGTAACGGTGTGCGCCGTGACCCTGCCAGCGCAGCCGAGGCTTTAGGGTGAGTCTGCATCGGTTCTGATGAAAAGCCACTAGTTTTGGCCCAATAACACTGAAATTGACAGAAACACATGAAAATGCATGTACGGTGTGCGCCCTAACCCTGCCAGCGCAGCTGAGCCTTTTGGGTGAGTCTGCATCGGTTCTGATGAAAAGCCATTAGTTTGGGCCCAATAACACTGAAATTGACAGAAACACATGAAAATGCATGTACGGTGTGCGCCGTGACCCTGCCAGCGCAGCCGAGCCTTTTGGGTGAGTCTGCATCGGTTCTGATGAAAAGCCACTAGTTTAGGCCCAATAACACTGAAATTGACAGAAACACATGAAAATGCATGTACGGTGTGCGCCGTGACCCTGCCAGTGCAGCCGAGGCTTTAGGGTGAGTCTGCATCGGTTCTGATGAAAAGCGACTAGTTTGGGCCCAATAACACTGAAATTGACAGAAACACATGAAAATGCATGTACGGTGTGCGCCGTGACCCTGCCAGCGCAGCCCAGCCCTTTGGGTGAGTCTGCATCGGTTCTGATGAAAAGCCGCTAGTTTGGGCCCAATAACACTGAAATTGACAGAAACACATGAAAATGCATGTACGGTGTGCGCCCTGACCCTGCCAGCGCAGCCGAGCCTTTTGGGTGAGTCTGCATCGGTTCTGATGAAAAGCGACTAGTTTAGGCCCAATAACACTGAAATTGACAGAAACACATGAAAATGCATGTAACGGTGTGCGCCGTGACCCTGCCAGCGCAGCCGAGGCTTTAGGGTGAGTCTGCATCGGTTCTGATGAAAAGCGACTAGTTTGGGCCCAATAACACTGAAATTGACAGAAACACATGAAAATGCATGTACGGTGTGCGCCCTGACCCTGCCAGCGCAGCCGAGCCTTTTGGGTGAGTCTGCATCGGTTCTGATGAAAAGCGACTAGTTTAGGCCCAATAACACTGAAATTGACAGAAACACATGAAAATGCATGTACGGTGTGCGCCGTGACCCTGCCAGCGCAGCCGAGCCTTTTGGGTGAGTCTGCATCGGTTCTGATGAAAAGCCACTAGTTTGGGCCCAATAACACTGAAATTGACAGAAACACATGAAAATGCATGTACGGTGTGCGCCCTAACCCTGCCAGCGCAGCTGAGCCTTTTGGGTGAGTCTGCATCGGTTCTGATGAAAAGCCATTAGTTTGGGCCCAATAACACTGAAATTGACAGAAACACATGAAAATGCATGTACGGTGTGCGCCGTGACCCTGCCAGCGCAGCCGAGCCTTTTGGGTGAGTCTGCATCGGTTCTGATGAAAAGCCACTAGTTTGGGCCCAATAACACTGAAATTGACGGAAACACATGAAAATGCATGTACGGTGTGCGCCGTGACCCTGCCAGCGCAGCCGAGCCTTTTGGGTGAGTCTGCATCGGTTCTGATGAAAAGCGACTAGTTTAGGTCCAATAACACTGAAATTGACAGAAACACACGAAAATGCATGTACGGTGTGCGCCGTGACCCTGCCAGCGCAGCCGAGCCTTTTGGGTGAGTCTGCATCGGTTCTGATGAAAAGCGACTAGTTTGGGCCCAATAACACTGAAATTGACAGAAACACATGAAAATGCATGTACGGTGTGCGCCCTGACCCTGCCAGCGCAGCCGAGCCTTTTGGGTGAGTCTGCATCGGTTTTGATGAAAAGCGACTAGTTTAGGCCCAATAACACTGAAATTGACAGAAACACATGAAAATGCATGTACGGTGTGCGCCGTGACCCTGCCAGCGCAGCCGAGCCATTTGGGTGAGTCTGCATCGGTTCTGATGAAAAGCGACTGGATTGGGCCCAATAACACTGAAATTGACAGAAACACATGAAAATGCATGTACGGTGTGCGCCGTGACCCTGCCAGCGCAGCCGAGCCTTTTGGGTGAGTCTGCATTGGTTCTGATGAAAAGCCACTGGATTGGGCCCAATAACACTGAAATTGACAGAAACACATGAAAATGCATGTACGGTGTGCGCCGTGACCCTGCCAGCGCAGCCGAGCCTTTTGGGTGAGTCTGCATCGGTTCTGATGAAAAGCGACTAGTTTAGGCCCAATAACACTGAAATTGACAGAAACACATGAAAATGCATGTACGGTGTGCGCCGTGACCCTGCCAGCGCAGCCGAGGCTTTAGGGTGAGTCTGCATCGGTTCTGATGAAAAGCGACTAGTTTGGGCCCAATAACACTGAAATTGACAAAAAAACATGAAAATGCATGTACGGTGTGCGCCGTGACCCTGCCAGCGCAGCCGAGGCTTTAGGGTGAGTCTGTATCGTTTCTGATGAAAAGCCACTAGTTTGGGCCCAATAACACTGAAATTGACAGAAACACATGAAAATGCATGTACGGTGTGCGCCGTGACCCTGCCAGCGCAGCCGAGCCTTTTGGGTGAGTCTGCATCGGTTCTGATGAAAAGCCACTAGTTTGGGCCCAATAACACTGAAATTGACAGAAAAACATGAAAATGCATGTAACGGTGTGCGCCGTGACCCTTCCAGCGCAGCCGAGGCTTTAGGGTGAGTCTGCATCGGTTTTGATGAAAAGCGACTAGTTTGGGCCCAATAACACTGAAATTGACAGAAACACATGAAAATGCATGTACGGTGTGCGCCCTAACCCTGCCAGCGCAGCTGAGCCTTTTGGGTGAGTCTGCATCGGTTCTGATGAAAAGCCATTAGTTTAGGCCCAATAACACTGAAATTGACAGAAACACATGAAAATGCATGTACGGTGTGCGCCGTGACCCTGCCAGCGCAGCCGAGCCTTTTGGGTGAGTCTGCATCGGTTCTGATGAAAAGCCACTAGTTTTGGCCCAATAACACTGAAATTGACGGAAACACATGAAAATGCATGTACGGTGTGCGCCGTGACCCTGCCAGCGCAGCCGAGCCTTTTGGGTGAGTCTGCATCGGTTCTGATGAAAAGCGACTAGTTTAGGCCCAATAACACTGAAATTGACAGAAACACATGAAAATGCATGTACGGTGTGCGCCGTGACCCTGCCAGCGCAGCCGAGCCTTTAGGGTGAGTCTGCATCGGTTCTGATGAAAAGCGACTAGTTTGGGCCCAATAACACTGAAATTGACAGAAAAACATGAAAATGCATGTATGGTGTGCGCCGTGACCCTGCCAGCGCAGCCGAGGCTTTAGGGTGAGTCTGCATCGGTTCTGATGAAAAGCCACTAGTTTTGGCCCAATAACACTGAAATTGACGGAAACACATGAAAATGCATGTACGGTGTGCGCCGTGACCCTGCCAGCGCAGCCGAGCCTTTTGGGTGAGTCTGCATCGGTTCTGATGAAAAGCGACTAGTTTAGGCCCAATAACACTGAAATTGACAGAAACACATGAAAATGCATGTACGGTGTGCGCCGTGACCCTGCCAGCGCAGCCGAGCCTTTAGGGTGAGTCTGCATCGGTTCTGATGAAAAGCGACTAGTTTGGGCCCAATAACACTGAAATTGACAGAAAAACATGAAAATGCATGTACGGTGTGCGCCGTGACCCTGCCAGCGCAGCCGAGGCTTTAGGGTGAGTCTGCATCGGTTCTGATGAAAAGCGACTAGTTTGGGCCCAATAACACTGAAATTGACAGAAACACATGAAAATGCATGTACGGTGTGCGCCGTGACCCTGCCAGCGCAGCCGAGCCTTTTGGGTGAGTCTGCATCGGTTCTGATGAAAAGCGACTAGTTTGGGCCCAATAACACTGAAATTGACAGAAACACATGAAAATGCATGTACGGTGTGCGCCGTGACCCTGCCAGCGCAGCCGAGCCTTTTGGGTGAGTCTGCATCGGTTCTGATGAAAAGCGACTAGTTTGGGCCCAATAACACTGAAATTGACAGAAACACATGAAAATGCATGTACGGTGTGCGCCGTGACCCTGCCAGCGCAGCCGAGCCTTTTGGGTGAGTCTGCATCGGTTCTGATGAAAAGCCACTAGTTTGGGCCCAATAACACTGAAATTGACAGAAAAACATGAAAATGCATGTAACGGTGTGCGCCGTGACCATGCCAGCGCAGCCGAGCCTTTTGGGTGAGTCTGCATCGGTTCTGATGAAAAGCAACTAGTTTAGGCCCAATAACACTGAAATTGACAGAAACACATGAAAATGCATGTACGGTGTGCGCCGTGACCCTGCCAGCGCAGCCGAGGCTTTAGAGTGAGTCTGCATCGGTTCTGATGAAAAGCGACTAGTTTGGGCCCAATAACACTGAAATTGACAGAAACACATGAAAATGCATGTACGGTGTGCGCCCTAACCCTGCCAGCGCAGCTGAGCCTTTTGGGTGAGTCTGCATCGGTTCTGATGAAAAGCCATTAGTTTAGGCCCAATAACACTGAAATTGACAGAAACACATGAAAATGCATGTACGGTGTGCGCCGTGACCCTGCCAGCGCAGCCGAGCCTTTTGGGTGAGTCTGCATCGGTTCTGATGAAAAGCCACTAGTTTTGGCCCAATAACACTGAAATTGACGGAAACACATGAAAATGCATGTACGGTGTGCGCCGTGACCCTGCCAGCGCAGCCGAGCCTTTTGGGTGAGTCTGCATCGGTTCTGATGAAAAGCGACTAGTTTAGGCCCAATAACACTGAAATTGACAGAAACACATGAAAATGCATGTACGGTGTGCGCCGTGACCCTGCCAGCGCAGCCGAGCCTTTTGGGTGAGTCTGCATCGGTTCTGATGAAAAGCGACTGGATTGGGCCCAATAACACTGAAATTGACAGAAACACATGAAAATGCATGTAACGGTGTGCGCCGTGACCCTGCCAGCGCAGCCGAGGCTTTAGGGTGAGTCTGCATCGGTTCTGATGAAAAGCGACTAGTTTGGGCCCAATAACACTGAAATTGACAGAAACACATGAAAATGCATGTACGGTGTGCGCCCTGACCCTGCCAGCGCAGCCGAGCCTTTTGGGTGAGTCTGCATCGGTTCTGATGAAAAGCGACTGGATTGGGCCCAATAACACTGAAATTGACAGAAACACATGAAAATGCATGTACGGTGTGCGCCGTGACCCTGCCAGCGCAGCCGAGGCTTTAGGGTGAGTCTGCATCGGTTCTGATGAAAAGCGACTAGTTTGGGCCCAATAACACTGAAATTGACAGAAAAACATGAAAATGCATGTAACGGTGTGCGCCGTGACCCTGCCAGCGCAGCCGAGGCTTTAGGGTGAGTCTGCATCGGTTCTGATGAAGAACGACTAGTTTGGGCCCAATAACACTGAAATTGACAGAAAAACATGAAAATGCATGTAACGGTGTGCGCCGTGACCCTGCCAGCGCAGCCGAGGCTTTAGGGTGAGTCTGCATCGGTTCTGATGAAAAGCGACTAGTTTGGGCCCAATAACACTGAAATTGACAGAAACACATGAAAATGCATGTACGGTGTGCGCCCTGACCCTGCCAGCGCAGCCGAGCCTTTTGGGTGAGTCTGCATCGGTTCTGATGAAAAGCGACTAGTTTAGGCCCAATAACACTGAAATTGACAGAAACACATGAAAATGCATGTAACGGTGTGCGCCGTGACCCTGCCAGCGCAGCCGAGGCTTTAGGGTGAGTCTGCATCGGTTCTGATGAAAAGCGACTAGTTTAGGCCCAATAACACTGAAATTGACAGAAACACATGAAAATGCATGTACGGTGTGCGCCGTGACCCTGCCAGCGCAGCCGAGCCTTTTGGGTGAGTCTGCATCGGTTCTGATGAAAAGCCACTAGTTTGGGCCCAATAACACTGAAATTGACAGAAAAACATGAAAATGCATGTAACGGTGTGCGCCGTGACCATGCCAGCGCAGCCGAGCCTTTTGGGTGAGTCTGCATCGGTTCTGATGAAAAGCAACTAGTTTAGGCCCAATAACACTGAAATTGACAGAAACACATGAAAATGCATGTACGGTGTGCGCCGTGACCCTGCCAGCGCAGCCGAGGCTTTAGAGTGAGTCTGCATCGGTTCTGATGAAAAGCGACTAGTTTGGGCCCAATAACACTGAAATTGACAGAAAAACATGAAAATGCATGTACGGTGTGCGCCGTGACCCTGCCAGCGCAGCCGAGGCTTTAGGGTGAGTCTGCATCGGTTCTGATGAAGAACGACTAGTTTGGGCCCAATAACACTGAAATTGACAGAAACACATGAAAATGCATGTACGGTGTGCGCCCTGACCCTGCCAGCGCAGCCGAGCCTTTTGGGTGAGTCTGCATCGGTTCTGATGAAAAGCGACTAGTTTAGGCCCAATCACACTGAAATTGACAGAAACACATGAAAATGCATGTACGGTGTGCGCCCTAACCCTGCCAGCGCAGCCGAGCCTTTTGGGTGAGTCTGCATCGGTTCTGATGAAAAGCGACTAGTTTAGGCCCAATAACACTGAAATTGACAGAAACACATGAAAATGCATGTAACGGTGTGCGCCGTGACCCTGCCAGCGCAGCCGAGGCTTTAGGGTGAGTCTGCATCGGTTCTGATGAAAAGCGACTAGTTTGGGCCCAATAACACTGAAATTGACAGAAACACATGAAAATGCATGTACGGTGTGCGCCGTGACCCTGCCAGCGCAGCCGAGCCTTTTGGGTGAGTCTGCATCGGTTCTGATGAAAAGCCACTAGTTTGGGCCCAATAACACTGAAATTGACAGAAAAACATGAAAATGCATGTAACGGTGTGCGCCGTGACCATGCCAGCGCAGCCGAGCCTTTTGGGTGAGTCTGCATCGGTTCTGATGAAAAGCAACTAGTTTAGGCCCAATAACACTGAAATTGACAGAAACACATGAAAATGCATGTAACGGTGTGCGCCGTGACCCTGCCAGCGCAGCCGAGGCTTTAGGGTGAGTCTGCATCGGTTCTGATGAAAAGCCACTAGTTTGGGCCCAATAACACTGAAATTGACAGAAACACATGAAAATGCATGTACGGTGTGCGCCGTGACCCTGCCAGCGCAGCCGAGCCTTTTGGGTGAGTCTGCATCGGTTCTGATGAAAAGCGACTGGATTGGGCCCAATAACACTGAAATTGACAGAAAAACATGAAAATGCATGTAACGGTGTGCGCCGTGACCCTGCCAGCGCAGCCGAGCCTTTTGGGTGAGTCTGCATCGGATCTGATGAAAAGCGACTGGTTTGGGCCCAATAACACTGAAATTGACAGAAACACATGAAAATGCATGTACGGTGTGCGCCCTAACCCTGCCAGCGCAGCCGAGCCTTTTGGGTGAATCTGCATCGGTTCTGATGAAAAGCCACTAGTTTGGGCCCAATAACACTGAAATTGATAGAAACACATGAAAATGCATGTACGGCGTGCGCCGTGACACTGCCAGCGCAGCCGAGCCTTTTGGGTGAGTCTGCATCGGTTCTGATGAAAAGCGACTGGATTGGGCCCAATAACACTGAAATTGACAGAAACACATGAAAATGCATGTACGGTGTGCGCCGTGACCCTGCCAGCGCAGCCGAGCCTTTTGGGTGAGTCTGCATCGGTTCTGATGAAAAGCGACTAGTTTAGGCCCAATAACACTGAAATTGACAGAAACACATGAAAATGCATGTACGGTGTGCGCCGTGACCCTGCCAGCGCAGCCGAGCCTTTTGGGTGAGTCTGCATCAGTTCTGATGAAAAGCGACTAGTTTAGGCCCAATAACACTGAAATTGACAGAAAAACATGAAAATGCATGTAACGGTGTGCGCCGTGACCCTGCCAGCGCAGCCGAGGCTTTAGGGTGAGTCTGCATCGGTTCTGATGAAAAGCGACTGGTTTGGGCCCAATAACACTGAAATTGACAGAAACACTTGAAAATGCATGTACGGTGTGCGCCCTGACCCTGCCAGCGCAGCCGAGCCTTTTGGGTGAGTCTGCATCGGTTCTGATGAAAAGCCACTAGTTTAGGCCCAATAACACTGAAATTGACAGAAACACATGAAAATGCATGTACGGTGTGCGCCGTGACCCTGCCAGCGCAGCCGAGCCTTTTGGGTGAGTCTGCATCGGTTCTGATGAAAAGCCACTAGTTTGGGCCCAAAAACACTGAAATTGACAGAAAAACATGAAAATGCATGTAACGGTGTGCGCCGTGACCCTGCCAGCGCAGCCGAGGCTTTAGGGTGAGTCTGCATCGGTTCTGATGAAAAGCGACTAGTTTGGGCCCAATAACACTGAAATTGACAGAAACACATGAAAATGCATGTACGGTGTGCGCCCTAACCCTGCCAGCGCAGCTGAGCCTTTTGGGTGAGTCTGCATCGGTTCTGATGAAAAGCCATTAGTTTGGGCCCAATAACACTGAAATTGACAGAAACACATGAAAATGCATGTACGGTGTGCGCCGTGACCCTGCCAGCGCAGCCGAGCCTTTTGGGTGAGTCTGCATCGGTTCTGATGAAAAGCCATTAGTTTGGGCCCAATAACACTGAAATTGACAGAAACACATGAAAATGCATGTACGGTGTGCGCCGTGACCCTGCCAGCGCAGCCGAGCCTTTTGGGTGAGTCTGCATCGGTTCTGATGAAAAGCCACTAGTTTAGGCCCAATAACACTGAAATTGACAGAAACACATGAAAATGCATGTACGGTGTGCGCCGTGACCCTGCCAGTGCAGCCGAGGCTTTAGGGTGAGTCTGCATCGGTTCTGATGAAAAGCGACTAGTTTGGGCCCAATAACACTGAAATTGACAGAAACACATGAAAATGCATGTACGGTGTGCGCCGTGACCCTGCCAGCGCAGCCCAGCCCTTTGGGTGAGTTTGCATCGGTTCTGATGAAAAGCCACTAGTTTGGGCCCAATAACACTGAAATTGACAGAAACACATGAAAATGCATGTACGGTGTGCGCCCTGACCCTGCCAGCGCAGCCGAGCCTTTTGGGTGAGTCTGCATCGGTTCTGATGAAAAGCGACTAGTTTAGGCCCAATAACACTGAAATTGACAGAAACACATGAAAATGCATGTAACGGTGTGCGCCGTGACCCTGCCAGCGCAGCCGAGGCTTTAGGGTGAGTCTGCATCGGTTCTGATGAAAAGCGACTAGTTTGGGCCCAATAACACTGAAATTGACAGAAACACATGAAAATGCATGTACGGTGTGCGCCCTGACCCTGCCAGCGCAGCCGAGCCTTTTGGGTGAGTCTGCATCGGTTCTGATGAAAAGCGACTAGTTTAGGCCCAATAACACTGAAATTGACAGAAAAACATGAAAATGCATGTAACGGTGTGCGCCGTGACCCTGCCAGCGCAGCCGAGGCTTTAGGGTGAGTCTGCATCGGTTCTGATGAAAAGCGACTAGTTTAGGCCCAATAACACTGAAATTGACAGAAACACATGAAAATGCATGTACGGTGTGT
>NW_027095930.1:105000-112217 GCF_963924715.1 Thunnus thynnus | reverse complement strand
CAGGCGGCAGCTGCGCTGAGAGCGTTCCGATCCGTTCCTCCGTCGGAGAAATACCAGAGAGTGGGACTCCCGCGCACAGTTCTGCAAAGACACGGAGGAAAACCAGAGAGGATCCCTACGTTAAACACGGCAGGAGCTTGTGGAGAAAAGTGAAAAAGCTTACAGCACCTGGTATTCCCAGGCGGTCTCCCATCCAAGTACTAACCAGGCCCGACCCTGCTTAGCTTCCGAGATCAGACGAGATCGGGCGTGTTCAGGGTGGTATGGCCGTAAGCTGTCCAAGGTACCACGCATGGGCCTTTTAGGGATGTCGCTCGTCAGACGCGCCTTCAACGCCCAGGCGGCAGCTGCGCTGAGAGCGTTCCGATCCGTCGGAGAAATACCAGAGAGTGGGACTCCCGCGCACAGTTCTGCAAAGACACGGAGGAAAACCAGAGAGGATCCCTACGTTAAACACGGCAGGAGCTTGTGGAGAAAAGTGAAAAAGCTTACAGCACCTGGTATTCCCAGGCGGTCTCCCATCCAAGTACTAACCAGGCCCGACCCTGCTTAGCTTCCGAGATCAGACGAGATCGGGCGTGTTCAGGGTGGTATGGCCGTAAGCTGTCCAAGGTACCACGCATGGGCCTTTTAGGGATGTCGCTCGTCAGACGCGCCTTCAACGCCCAGGCGGCAGCTGCGCTGAGAGCGTTCCGATCCGTTCCTCCGTCGGAGAAATACCAGAGAGTGGGACTCCCGCGCACAGTTCTGCAAAGACACGGAGGAAAACCAGAGAGGATCCCTACGTTAAACACGGCAGGAGCTTGTGGAGAAAAGTGAAAAAGCTTACAGCACCTGGTATTCCCAGGCGGTCTCCCATCCAAGTACTAACCAGGCCCGACCCTGCTTAGCTTCCGAGATCAGACGAGATCGGGCGTGTTCAGGGTGGTATGGCCGTAAGCTGTCCAAGGTACCACGCATGGGCCTTTTAGGGATGTCGCTCGTCAGACGCGCCTTCAACGCCCAGGCGGCAGCTGCGCCGAGAGCGTTCCGATCCGTTCCTCCGTCGGAGAAATACCAGAGAGTGGGACTCCCGCGCACAGTTCTGCAAAGACACGGAGGAAAACCAGAGAGGATCCCTACGTTAAACACGGCAGGAGCTTGTGGAGAAAAGTGAAAAAGCTTACAGCACCTGGTATTCCCAGGCGGTCTCCCATCCAAGTACTAACCAGGCCCGACCCTGCTTAGCTTCCGAGATCAGACGAGATCGGGCGTGTTCAGGGTGGTATGGCCGTAAGCTGTCCAAGGTACCACGCATGGGCCTTTTAGGGATGTCGCTCGTCAGACGCGCCTTCAACGCCCAGGCGGCAGCTGCGCTGAGAGCGTTCCGATCCGTTCCTCCGTCGGAGAAATACCAGAGAGTGGGACTCCCGCGCACAGTTCTGCAAAGACACGGAGTAGAACGAGAGAGGATCCCTACGTTAAACACGGCAGGAGCTTGTGGAGAAAAGTGAAAAAGCTTACAGCACCTGGTATTCCCAGGCGGTCTCCCATCCAAGTACTAACCAGGCCCGACCCTGCTTAGCTTCCGAGATCAGACGAGATCGGGCGTGTTCAGGGTGGTATGGCCGTAAGCTGTCCAAGGTACCACGCATGGGCCTTTTAGGGATGTCGCTCGTCAGACGCGCCTTCAACGCCCAGGCGGCAGCTGCGCTGAGAGCGTTCCGATCCGTTCCTCCGTCGGAGAAATACCAGAGAGTGGGACTCCCGCGCACAGTTCTGCAAAGACACGGAGGAAAACCAGAGAGGATCCCTACGTTAAACACGGCAGGAGCTTGTGGAGAAAAGTGAAAAAGCTTACAGCACCTGGTATTCCCAGGCGGTCTCCCATCCAAGTACTAACCAGGCCCGACCCTGCTTAGCTTCCGAGATCAGACGAGATCGGGCGTGTTCAGGGTGGTATGGCCGTAAGCTGTCCAAGGTACCACGCATGGGCCTTTTAGGGATGTCGCTCGTCAGACGCGCCTTCAACGCCCAGGCGGCAGCTGCGCTGAGAGCGTTCCGATCCGTTCCTCCGTCGGAGAAATACCAGAGAGTGGGACTCCCGCGCACAGTTCTGCAAAGACACGGAGGAAAACCAGAGAGGATCCCTACGTTAAACACGGCAGGAGCTTGTGGAGAAAAGTGAAAAAGCTTACAGCACCTGGTATTCCCAGGCGGTCTCCCATCCAAGTACTAACCAGGCCCGACCCTGCTTAGCTTCCGAGATCAGACGAGATCGGGCGTGTTCAGGGTGGTATGGCCGTAAGCTGTCCAAGGTACCACGCATGGGCCTTTTAGGGATGTCGCTCGTCAGACGCGCCTTCAACGCCCAGGCGGCAGCTGCGCTGAGAGCGTTCCGATCCGTTCCTCCGTCGGAGAAATACCAGAGAGTGGGACTCCCGCGCACAGTTCTGCAAAGACACGGAGGAAAACCAGAGAGGATCCCTACGTTAAACACGGCAGGAGCTTGTGGAGAAAAGTGAAAAAGCTTACAGCACCTGGTATTCCCAGGCGGTCTCCCATCCAAGTACTAACCAGGCCCGACCCTGCTTAGCTTCCGAGATCAGACGAGATCGGGCGTGTTCAGGGTGGTATGGCCGTAAGCTGTCCAAGGTACCACGCATGGGCCTTTTAGGGATGTCGCTCGTCAGACGCGCCTTCAACGCCCAGGCGGCAGCTGCGCCGAGAGCGTTCCGATCCGTTCCTCCGTCGGAGAAATACCAGAGAGTGGGACTCCCGCGCACAGTTCTGCAAAGACACGGAGGAAAACCAGAGAGGATCCCTACGTTAAACACGGCAGGAGCTTGTGGAGAAAAGTGAAAAAGCTTACAGCACCTGGTATTCCCAGGCGGTCTCCCATCCAAGTACTAACCAGGCCCGACCCTGCTTAGCTTCCGAGATCAGACGAGATCGGGCGTGTTCAGGGTGGTATGGCCGTAAGCTGTCCAAGGTACCACGCATGGGCCTTTTAGGGATGTCGCTCGTCAGACGCGCCTTCAACGCCCAGGCGGCAGCTGCGCTGAGAGCGTTCCGATCCGTTCCTCCGTCGGAGAAATACCAGAGAGTGGGACTCCCGCGCACAGTTCTGCAAAGACACGGAGTAGAACGAGAGAGGATCCCTACGTTAAACACGGCAGGAGCTTGTGGAGAAAAGTGAAAAAGCTTACAGCACCTGGTATTCCCAGGCGGTCTCCCATCCAAGTACTAACCAGGCCCGACCCTGCTTAGCTTCCGAGATCAGACGAGATCGGGCGTGTTCAGGGTGGTATGGCCGTAAGCTGTCCAAGGTACCACGCATGGGCCTTTTAGGGATGTCGCTCGTCAGACGCGCCTTCAACGCCCAGGCGGCAGCTGCGCTGAGAGCGTTCCGATCCGTCGGAGAAATACCAGAGAGTGGGACTCCCGCGCACAGTTCTGCAAAGACACGGAGGAAAACCAGAGAGGATCCCTACGTTAAACACGGCAGGAGCTTGTGGAGAAAAGTGAAAAAGCTTACAGCACCTGGTATTCCCAGGCGGTCTCCCATCCAAGTACTAACCAGGCCCGACCCTGCTTAGCTTCCGAGATCAGACGAGATCGGGCGTGTTCAGGGTGGTATGGCCGTAAGCTGTCCAAGGTACCACGCATGGGCCTTTTAGGGATGTCGCTCGTCAGACGCGCCTTCAACGCCCAGGCGGCAGCTGCGCTGAGAGCGTTCCGATCCGTTCCTCCGTCGGAGAAATACCAGAGAGTGGGACTCCCGCGCACAGTTCTGCAAAGACACGGAGGAAAACCAGAGAGGATCCCTACGTTAAACACGGCAGGAGCTTGTGGAGAAAAGTGAAAAAGCTTACAGCACCTGGTATTCCCAGGCGGTCTCCCATCCAAGTACTAACCAGGCCCGACCCTGCTTAGCTTCCGAGATCAGACGAGATCGGGCGTGTTCAGGGTGGTATGGCCGTAAGCTGTCCAAGGTACCACGCATGGGCCTTTTAGGGATGTCGCTCGTCAGACGCGCCTTCAACGCCCAGGCGGCAGCTGCGCTGAGAGCGTTCCGATCCGTTCCTCCGTCGGAGAAATACCAGAGAGTGGGACTCCCGCGCACAGTTCTGCAAAGACACGGAGGAAAACCAGAGAGGATCCCTACGTTAAACACGGCAGGAGCTTGTGGAGAAAAGTGAAAAAGCTTACAGCACCTGGTATTCCCAGGCGGTCTCCCATCCAAGTACTAACCAGGCCCGACCCTGCTTAGCTTCCGAGATCAGACGAGATCGGGCGTGTTCAGGGTGGTATGGCCGTAAGCTGTCCAAGGTACCACGCATGGGCCTTTTAGGGATGTCGCTCGTCAGACGCGCCTTCAACGCCCAGGCGGCAGCTGCGCTGAGAGCGTTCCGATCCGTCGGAGAAATACCAGAGAGTGGGACTCCCGCGCACAGTTCTGCAAAGACACGGAGGAAAACCAGAGAGGATCCCTACGTTAAACACGGCAGGAGCTTGTGGAGAAAAGTGAAAAAGCTTACAGCACCTGGTATTCCCAGGCGGTCTCCCATCCAAGTACTAACCAGGCCCGACCCTGCTTAGCTTCCGAGATCAGACGAGATCGGGCGTGTTCAGGGTGGTATGGCCGTAAGCTGTCCAAGGTACCACGCATGGGCCTTTTAGGGATGTCGCTCGTCAGACGCGCCTTCAACGCCCAGGCGGCAGCTGCGCTGAGAGCGTTCCGATCCGTTCCTCCGTCGGAGAAATACCAGAGAGTGGGACTCCCGCGCACAGTTCTGCAAAGACACGGAGGAAAACCAGAGAGGATCCCTACGTTAAACACGGCAGGAGCTTGTGGAGAAAAGTGAAAAAGCTTACAGCACCTGGTATTCCCAGGCGGTCTCCCATCCAAGTACTAACCAGGCCCGACCCTGCTTAGCTTCCGAGATCAGACGAGATCGGGCGTGTTCAGGGTGGTATGGCCGTAAGCTGTCCAAGGTACCACGCATGGGCCTTTTAGGGATGTCGCTCGTCAGACGCGCCTTCAACGCCCAGGCGGCAGCTGCGCCGAGAGCGTTCCGATCCGTTCCTCCGTCGGAGAAATACCAGAGAGTGGGACTCCCGCGCACAGTTCTGCAAAGACACGGAGGAAAACCAGAGAGGATCCCTACGTTAAACACGGCAGGAGCTTGTGGAGAAAAGTGAAAAAGCTTACAGCACCTGGTATTCCCAGGCGGTCTCCCATCCAAGTACTAACCAGGCCCGACCCTGCTTAGCTTCCGAGATCAGACGAGATCGGGCGTGTTCAGGGTGGTATGGCCGTAAGCTGTCCAAGGTACCACGCATGGGCCTTTTAGGGATGTCGCTCGTCAGACGCGCCTTCAACGCCCAGGCGGCAGCTGCGCTGAGAGCGTTCCGATCCGTTCCTCCGTCGGAGAAATACCAGAGAGTGGGACTCCCGCGCACAGTTCTGCAAAGACACGGAGGAAAACCAGAGAGGATCCCTACGTTAAACACGGCAGGAGCTTGTGGAGAAAAGTGAAAAAGCTTACAGCACCTGGTATTCCCAGGCGGTCTCCCATCCAAGTACTAACCAGGCCCGACCCTGCTTAGCTTCCGAGATCAGACGAGATCGGGCGTGTTCAGGGTGGTATGGCCGTAAGCTGTCCAAGGTACCACGCATGGGCCTTTTAGGGATGTCGCTCGTCAGACGCGCCTTCAACGCCCAGGCGGCAGCTGCGCCGAGAGCGTTCCGATCCGTTCCTCCGTCGGAGAAATACCAGAGAGTGGGACTCCCGCGCACAGTTCTGCAAAGACACGGAGGAAAACCAGAGAGGATCCCTACGTTAAACACGGCAGGAGCTTGTGGAGAAAAGTGAAAAAGCTTACAGCACCTGGTATTCCCAGGCGGTCTCCCATCCAAGTACTAACCAGGCCCGACCCTGCTTAGCTTCCGAGATCAGACGAGATCGGGCGTGTTCAGGGTGGTATGGCCGTAAGCTGTCCAAGGTACCACGCATGGGCCTTTTAGGGATGTCGCTCGTCAGACGCGCCTTCAACGCCCAGGCGGCAGCTGCGCTGAGAGCGTTCCGATCCGTTCCTCCGTCGGAGAAATACCAGAGAGTGGGACTCCCGCGCACAGTTCTGCAAAGACACGGAGGAAAACCAGAGAGGATCCCTACGTTAAACACGGCAGGAGCTTGTGGAGAAAAGTGAAAAAGCTTACAGCACCTGGTATTCCCAGGCGGTCTCCCATCCAAGTACTAACCAGGCCCGACCCTGCTTAGCTTCCGAGATCAGACGAGATCGGGCGTGTTCAGGGTGGTATGGCCGTAAGCTGTCCAAGGTACCACGCATGGGCCTTTTAGGGATGTCGCTCGTCAGACGCGCCTTCAACGCCCAGGCGGCAGCTGCGCTGAGAGCGTTCCGATCCGTCGGAGAAATACCAGAGAGTGGGACTCCCGCGCACAGTTCTGCAAAGACACGGAGGAAAACCAGAGAGGATCCCTACGTTAAACACGGCAGGAGCTTGTGGAGAAAAGTGAAAAAGCTTACAGCACCTGGTATTCCCAGGCGGTCTCCCATCCAAGTACTAACCAGGCCCGACCCTGCTTAGCTTCCGAGATCAGACGAGATCGGGCGTGTTCAGGGTGGTATGGCCGTAAGCTGTCCAAGGTACCACGCATGGGCCTTTTAGGGATGTCGCTCGTCAGACGCGCCTTCAACGCCCAGGCGGCAGCTGCGCTGAGAGCGTTCCGATCCGTTCCTCCGTCGGAGAAATACCAGAGAGTGGGACTCCCGCGCACAGTTCTGCAAAGACACGGAGGAAAACCAGAGAGGATCCCTACGTTAAACACGGCAGGAGCTTGTGGAGAAAAGTGAAAAAGCTTACAGCACCTGGTATTCCCAGGCGGTCTCCCATCCAAGTACTAACCAGGCCCGACCCTGCTTAGCTTCCGAGATCAGACGAGATCGGGCGTGTTCAGGGTGGTATGGCCGTAAGCTGTCCAAGGTACCACGCATGGGCCTTTTAGGGATGTCGCTCGTCAGACGCGCCTTCAACGCCCAGGCGGCAGCTGCGCCGAGAGCGTTCCGATCCGTTCCTCCGTCGGAGAAATACCAGAGAGTGGGACTCCCGCGCACAGTTCTGCAAAGACACGGAGGAAAACCAGAGAGGATCCCTACGTTAAACACGGCAGGAGCTTGTGGAGAAAAGTGAAAAAGCTTACAGCACCTGG
>NW_027095930.1:92500-97500 GCF_963924715.1 Thunnus thynnus | reverse complement strand
GATGTCGCTCGTCAGACGCGCCTTCAACGCCCAGGCGGCAGCTGCGCTGAGAGCGTTCCGATCCGTTCCTCCGTCGGAGAAATACCAGAGAGTGGGACTCCCGCGCACAGTTCTGCAAAGACACGGAGGAAAACCAGAGAGGATCCCTACGTTAAACACGGCAGGAGCTTGTGGAGAAAAGTGAAAAAGCTTACAGCACCTGGTATTCCCAGGCGGTCTCCCATCCAAGTACTAACCAGGCCCGACCCTGCTTAGCTTCCGAGATCAGACGAGATCGGGCGTGTTCAGGGTGGTATGGCCGTAAGCTGTCCAAGGTACCACGCATGGGCCTTTTAGGGATGTCGCTCGTCAGACGCGCCTTCAACGCCCAGGCGGCAGCTGCGCTGAGAGCGTTCCGATCCGTTCCTTCGTCGGAGAAATACCAGAGAGTGGGACTCCCGCGCACAGTTCTGCAAAGACACGGAGGAAAACCAGAGAGGATCCCTACGTTAAACACGGCAGGAGCTTGTGGAGAAAAGTGAAAAAGCTTACAGCACCTGGTATTCCCAGGCGGTCTCCCATCCAAGTACTAACCAGGCCCGACCCTGCTTAGCTTCCGAGATCAGACGAGATCGGGCGTGTTCAGGGTGGTATGGCCGTAAGCTGTCCAAGGTACCACGCATGGGCCTTTTAGGGATGTCGCTCGTCAGACGCGCCTTCAACGCCCAGGCGGCAGCTGCGCTGAGAGCGTTCCGATCCGTTCCTCCGTCGGAGAAATACCAGAGAGTGGGACTCCCGCGCACAGTTCTGCAAAGACACGGAGTAGAACGAGAGAGGATCCCTACGTTAAACACGGCAGGAGCTTGTGGAGAAAAGTGAAAAAGCTTACAGCACCTGGTATTCCCAGGCGGTCTCCCATCCAAGTACTAACCAGGCCCGACCCTGCTTAGCTTCCGAGATCAGACGAGATCGGGCGTGTTCAGGGTGGTATGGCCGTAAGCTGTCCAAGGTACCACGCATGGGCCTTTTAGGGATGTCGCTCGTCAGACGCGCCTTCAACGCCCAGGCGGCAGCTGCGCTGAGAGCGTTCCGATCCGTCGGAGAAATACCAGAGAGTGGGACTCCCGCGCACAGTTCTGCAAAGACACGGAGGAAAACCAGAGAGGATCCCTACGTTAAACACGGCAGGAGCTTGTGGAGAAAAGTGAAAAAGCTTACAGCACCTGGTATTCCCAGGCGGTCTCCCATCCAAGTACTAACCAGGCCCGACCCTGCTTAGCTTCCGAGATCAGACGAGATCGGGCGTGTTCAGGGTGGTATGGCCGTAAGCTGTCCAAGGTACCACGCATGGGCCTTTTAGGGATGTCGCTCGTCAGACGCGCCTTCAACGCCCAGGCGGCAGCTGCGCTGAGAGCGTTCCGATCCGTTCCTCCGTCGGAGAAATACCAGAGAGTGGGACTCCCGCGCACAGTTCTGCAAAGACACGGAGGAAAACCAGAGAGGATCCCTACGTTAAACACGGCAGGAGCTTGTGGAGAAAAGTGAAAAAGCTTACAGCACCTGGTATTCCCAGGCGGTCTCCCATCCAAGTACTAACCAGGCCCGACCCTGCTTAGCTTCCGAGATCAGACGAGATCGGGCGTGTTCAGGGTGGTATGGCCGTAAGCTGTCCAAGGTACCACGCATGGGCCTTTTAGGGATGTCGCTCGTCAGACGCGCCTTCAACGCCCAGGCGGCAGCTGCGCCGAGAGCGTTCCGATCCGTTCCTTCGTCGGAGAAATACCAGAGAGTGGGACTCCCGCGCACAGTTCTGCAAAGACACGGAGGAAAACCAGAGAGGATCCCTACGTTAAACACGGCAGGAGCTTGTGGAGAAAAGTGAAAAAGCTTACAGCACCTGGTATTCCCAGGCGGTCTCCCATCCAAGTACTAACCAGGCCCGACCCTGCTTAGCTTCCGAGATCAGACGAGATCGGGCGTGTTCAGGGTGGTATGGCCGTAAGCTGTCCAAGGTACCACGCATGGGCCTTTTAGGGATGTCGCTCGTCAGACGCGCCTTCAACGCCCAGGCGGCAGCTGCGCTGAGAGCGTTCCGATCCGTTCCTCCGTCGGAGAAATACCAGAGAGTGGGACTCCCGCGCACAGTTCTGCAAAGACACGGAGTAGAACGAGAGAGGATCCCTACGTTAAACACGGCAGGAGCTTGTGGAGAAAAGTGAAAAAGCTTACAGCACCTGGTATTCCCAGGCGGTCTCCCATCCAAGTACTAACCAGGCCCGACCCTGCTTAGCTTCCGAGATCAGACGAGATCGGGCGTGTTCAGGGTGGTATGGCCGTAAGCTGTCCAAGGTACCACGCATGGGCCTTTTAGGGATGTCGCTCGTCAGACGCGCCTTCAACGCCCAGGCGGCAGCTGCGCTGAGAGCGTTCCGATCCGTCGGAGAAATACCAGAGAGTGGGACTCCCGCGCACAGTTCTGCAAAGACACGGAGGAAAACCAGAGAGGATCCCTACGTTAAACACGGCAGGAGCTTGTGGAGAAAAGTGAAAAAGCTTACAGCACCTGGTATTCCCAGGCGGTCTCCCATCCAAGTACTAACCAGGCCCGACCCTGCTTAGCTTCCGAGATCAGACGAGATCGGGCGTGTTCAGGGTGGTATGGCCGTAAGCTGTCCAAGGTACCACGCATGGGCCTTTTAGGGATGTCGCTCGTCAGACGCGCCTTCAACGCCCAGGCGGCAGCTGCGCTGAGAGCGTTCCGATCCGTTCCTCCGTCGGAGAAATACCAGAGAGTGGGACTCCCGCGCACAGTTCTGCAAAGACACGGAGGAAAACCAGAGAGGATCCCTACGTTAAACACGGCAGGAGCTTGTGGAGAAAAGTGAAAAAGCTTACAGCACCTGGTATTCCCAGGCGGTCTCCCATCCAAGTACTAACCAGGCCCGACCCTGCTTAGCTTCCGAGATCAGACGAGATCGGGCGTGTTCAGGGTGGTATGGCCGTAAGCTGTCCAAGGTACCACGCATGGGCCTTTTAGGGATGTCGCTCGTCAGACGCGCCTTCAACGCCCAGGCGGCAGCTGCGCTGAGAGCGTTCCGATCCGTTCCTCCGTCGGAGAAATACCAGAGAGTGGGACTCCCGCGCACAGTTCTGCAAAGACACGGAGTAGAACGAGAGAGGATCCCTACGTTAAACACGGCAGGAGCTTGTGGAGAAAAGTGAAAAAGCTTACAGCACCTGGTATTCCCAGGCGGTCTCCCATCCAAGTACTAACCAGGCCCGACCCTGCTTAGCTTCCGAGATCAGACGAGATCGGGCGTGTTCAGGGTGGTATGGCCGTAAGCTGTCCAAGGTACCACGCATGGGCCTTTTAGGGATGTCGCTCGTCAGACGCGCCTTCAACGCCCAGGCGGCAGCTGCGCTGAGAGCGTTCCGATCCGTTCCTCCGTCGGAGAAATACCAGAGAGTGGGACTCCCGCGCACAGTTCTGCAAAGACACGGAGGAAAACCAGAGAGGATCCCTACGTTAAACACGGCAGGAGCTTGTGGAGAAAAGTGAAAAAGCTTACAGCACCTGGTATTCCCAGGCGGTCTCCCATCCAAGTACTAACCAGGCCCGACCCTGCTTAGCTTCCGAGATCAGACGAGATCGGGCGTGTTCAGGGTGGTATGGCCGTAAGCTGTCCAAGGTACCACGCATGGGCCTTTTAGGGATGTCGCTCGTCAGACGCGCCTTCAACGCCCAGGCGGCAGCTGCGCTGAGAGCGTTCCGATCCGTTCCTCCGTCGGAGAAATACCAGAGAGTGGGACTCCCGCGCACAGTTCTGCAAAGACACGGAGGAAAACCAGAGAGGATCCCTACGTTAAACACGGCAGGAGCTTGTGGAGAAAAGTGAAAAAGCTTACAGCACCTGGTATTCCCAGGCGGTCTCCCATCCAAGTACTAACCAGGCCCGACCCTGCTTAGCTTCCGAGATCAGACGAGATCGGGCGTGTTCAGGGTGGTATGGCCGTAAGCTGTCCAAGGTACCACGCATGGGCCTTTTAGGGATGTCGCTCGTCAGACGCGCCTTCAACGCCCAGGCGGCAGCTGCGCTGAGAGCGTTCCGATCCGTTCCTCCGTCGGAGAAATACCAGAGAGTGGGACTCCCGCGCACAGTTCTGCAAAGACACGGAGGAAAACCAGAGAGGATCCCTACGTTAAACACGGCAGGAGCTTGTGGAGAAAAGTGACAAAGCTTACAGCACCTGGTATTCCCAGGCGGTCTCCCATCCAAGTACTAACCAGGCCCGACCCTGCTTAGCTTCCGAGATCAGACGAGATCGGGCGTGTTCAGGGTGGTATGGCCGTAAGCTGTCCAAGGTACCACGCATGGGCCTTTTAGGGATGTCGCTCGTCAGACGCGCCTTCAACGCCCAGGCGGCAGCTGCGCTGAGAGCGTTCCGATCCGTTCCTCCGTCGGAGAAATACCAGAGAGTGGGACTCCCGCGCACAGTTCTGCAAAGACACGGAGGAAAACCAGAGAGGATCCCTACGTTAAACACGGCAGGAGCTTGTGGAGAAAAGTGAAAAAGCTTACAGCACCTGGTATTCCCAGGCGGTCTCCCATCCAAGTACTAACCAGGCGCGACCCTGCTTAGCTTCCGAGATCAGACGAGATCGGGCGTGTTCAGGGTGGTATGGCCGTAAGCTGTCCAAGGTACCACGCATGGGCCTTTTAGGGATGTCGCTCGTCAGACGCGCCTTCAACGCCCAGGCGGCAGCTGCGCTGAGAGCGTTCCGATCCGTTCCTCCGTCGGAGAAATACCAGAGAGTGGGACTCCCGCGCACAGTTCTGCAAAGACACGGAGGAAAACCAGAGAGGATCCCTACGTTAAACACGGCAGGAGCTTGTGGAGAAAAGTGAAAAAGCTTACAGCACCTGGTATTCCCAGGCGGTCTCCCATCCAAGTACTAACCAGGCCCGACCCTGCTTAGCTTCCGAGATCAGACGAGATCGGGCGTGTTCAGGGTGGTATGG
>NW_027095930.1:85000-87500 GCF_963924715.1 Thunnus thynnus | reverse complement strand
GACGAGATCGGGCGTGTTCAGGGTGGTATGGCCGTAAGCTGTCCAAGGTACCACGCATGGGCCTTTTAGGGATGTCGCTCGTCAGACGCGCCTTCAACGCCCAGGCGGCAGCTGCGCTGAGAGCGTTCCGATCCGTTCCTCCGTCGGAGAAATACCAGAGAGTGGGACTCCCGCGCACAGTTCTGCAAAGACACGGAGGAAAACCAGAGAGGATCCCTACGTTAAACACGGCAGGAGCTTGTGGAGAAAAGTGAAAAAGCTTACAGCACCTGGTATTCCCAGGCGGTCTCCCATCCAAGTACTAACCAGGCCCGACCCTGCTTAGCTTCCGAGATCAGACGAGATCGGGCGTGTTCAGGGTGGTATGGCCGTAAGCTGTCCAAGGTACCACGCATGGGCCTTTTAGGGATGTCGCTCGTCAGACGCGCCTTCAACGCCCAGGCGGCAGCTGCGCCGAGAGCGTTCCGATCCGTTCCTTCGTCGGAGAAATACCAGAGAGTGGGACTCCCGCGCACAGTTCTGCAAAGACACGGAGGAAAACCAGAGAGGATCCCTACGTTAAACACGGCAGGAGCTTGTGGAGAAAAGTGAAAAAGCTTACAGCACCTGGTATTCCCAGGCGGTCTCCCATCCAAGTACTAACCAGGCCCGACCCTGCTTAGCTTCCGAGATCAGACGAGATCGGGCGTGTTCAGGGTGGTATGGCCGTAAGCTGTCCAAGGTACCACGCATGGGCCTTTTAGGGATGTCGCTCGTCAGACGCGCCTTCAACGCCCAGGCGGCAGCTGCGCTGAGAGCGTTCCGATCCGTTCCTCCGTCGGAGAAATACCAGAGAGTGGGACTCCCGCGCACAGTTCTGCAAAGACACGGAGTAGAACGAGAGAGGATCCCTACGTTAAACACGGCAGGAGCTTGTGGAGAAAAGTGAAAAAGCTTACAGCACCTGGTATTCCCAGGCGGTCTCCCATCCAAGTACTAACCAGGCCCGACCCTGCTTAGCTTCCGAGATCAGACGAGATCGGGCGTGTTCAGGGTGGTATGGCCGTAAGCTGTCCAAGGTACCACGCATGGGCCTTTTAGGGATGTCGCTCGTCAGACGCGCCTTCAACGCCCAGGCGGCAGCTGCGCTGAGAGCGTTCCGATCCGTCGGAGAAATACCAGAGAGTGGGACTCCCGCGCACAGTTCTGCAAAGACACGGAGGAAAACCAGAGAGGATCCCTACGTTAAACACGGCAGGAGCTTGTGGAGAAAAGTGAAAAAGCTTACAGCACCTGGTATTCCCAGGCGGTCTCCCATCCAAGTACTAACCAGGCCCGACCCTGCTTAGCTTCCGAGATCAGACGAGATCGGGCGTGTTCAGGGTGGTATGGCCGTAAGCTGTCCAAGGTACCACGCATGGGCCTTTTAGGGATGTCGCTCGTCAGACGCGCCTTCAACGCCCAGGCGGCAGCTGCGCTGAGAGCGTTCCGATCCGTTCCTCCGTCGGAGAAATACCAGAGAGTGGGACTCCCGCGCACAGTTCTGCAAAGACACGGAGGAAAACCAGAGAGGATCCCTACGTTAAACACGGCAGGAGCTTGTGGAGAAAAGTGAAAAAGCTTACAGCACCTGGTATTCCCAGGCGGTCTCCCATCCAAGTACTAACCAGGCCCGACCCTGCTTAGCTTCCGAGATCAGACGAGATCGGGCGTGTTCAGGGTGGTATGGCCGTAAGCTGTCCAAGGTACCACGCATGGGCCTTTTAGGGATGTCGCTCGTCAGACGCGCCTTCAACGCCCAGGCCGGCAGCTGCGCTGAGAGCGTTCCGATCCGTTCCTCCGTCGGAGAAATACCAGAGAGTGGGACTCCCGCGCACAGTTCTGCAAAGACACGGAGTAGAACGAGAGAGGATCCCTACGTTAAACACGGCAGGAGCTTGTGGAGAAAAGTGAAAAAGCTTACAGCACCTGGTATTCCCAGGCGGTCTCCCATCCAAGTACTAACCAGGCCCGACCCTGCTTAGCTTCCGAGATCAGACGAGATCGGGCGTGTTCAGGGTGGTATGGCCGTAAGCTGTCCAAGGTACCACGCATGGGCCTTTTAGGGATGTCGCTCGTCAGACGCGCCTTCAACGCCCAGGCGGCAGCTGCGCTGAGAGCGTTCCGATCCGTTCCTCCGTCGGAGAAATACCAGAGAGTGGGACTCCCGCGCACAGTTCTGCAAAGACACGGAGGAAAACCAGAGAGGATCCCTACGTTAAACACGGCAGGAGCTTGTGGAGAAAAGTGAAAAAGCTTACAGCACCTGGTATTCCCAGGCGGTCTCCCATCCAAGTACTAACCAGGCCCGACCCTGCTTAGCTTCCGAGATCAGACGAGATCGGGCGTGTTCAGGGTGGTATGGCCGTAAGCTGTCCAAGGTACCACGCATGGGCCTTTTAGGGATGTCGCTCGTCAGACGCGCCTTCAACGCCCAGGCGGCAGCTGCGCTGAGAGCGTTCCGATCCGTTCCTCCGTCGGA
>NW_027095930.1:2500-80000 GCF_963924715.1 Thunnus thynnus | reverse complement strand
TGAGAGCGTTCCGATCCGTTCCTCCGTCGGAGAAATACCAGAGAGTGGGACTCCCGCGCACAGTTCTGCAAAGACACGGAGTAGAACGAGAGAGGATCCCTACGTTAAACACGGCAGGAGCTTGTGGAGAAAAGTGAAAAAGCTTACAGCACCTGGTATTCCCAGGCGGTCTCCCATCCAAGTACTAACCAGGCCCGACCCTGCTTAGCTTCCGAGATCAGACGAGATCGGGCGTGTTCAGGGTGGTATGGCCGTAAGCTGTCCAAGGTACCACGCATGGGCCTTTTAGGGATGTCGCTCGTCAGACGCGCCTTCAACGCCCAGGCGGCAGCTGCGCTGAGAGCGTTCCGATCCGTCGGAGAAATACCAGAGAGTGGGACTCCCGCGCACAGTTCTGCAAAGACACGGAGGAAAACCAGAGAGGATCCCTACGTTAAACACGGCAGGAGCTTGTGGAGAAAAGTGAAAAAGCTTACAGCACCTGGTATTCCCAGGCGGTCTCCCATCCAAGTACTAACCAGGCCCGACCCTGCTTAGCTTCCGAGATCAGACGAGATCGGGCGTGTTCAGGGTGGTATGGCCGTAAGCTGTCCAAGGTACCACGCATGGGCCTTTTAGGGATGTCGCTCGTCAGACGCGCCTTCAACGCCCAGGCGGCAGCTGCGCTGAGAGCGTTCCGATCCGTCGGAGAAATACCAGAGAGTGGGACTCCCGCGCACAGTTCTGCAAAGACACGGAGGAAAACCAGAGAGGATCCCTACGTTAAACACGGCAGGAGCTTGTGGAGAAAAGTGAAAAAGCTTACAGCACCTGGTATTCCCAGGCGGTCTCCCATCCAAGTACTAACCAGGCCCGACCCTGCTTAGCTTCCGAGATCAGACGAGATCGGGCGTGTTCAGGGTGGTATGGCCGTAAGCTGTCCAAGGTACCACGCATGGGCCTTTTAGGGATGTCGCTCGTCAGACGCGCCTTCAACGCCCAGGCGGCAGCTGCGCTGAGAGCGTTCCGATCCGTTCCTCCGTCGGAGAAATACCAGAGAGTGGGACTCCCGCGCACAGTTCTGCAAAGACACGGAGGAAAACCAGAGAGGATCCCTACGTTAAACACGGCAGGAGCTTGTGGAGAAAAGTGAAAAAGCTTACAGCACCTGGTATTCCCAGGCGGTCTCCCATCCAAGTACTAACCAGGCCCGACCCTGCTTAGCTTCCGAGATCAGACGAGATCGGGCGTGTTCAGGGTGGTATGGCCGTAAGCTGTCCAAGGTACCACGCATGGGCCTTTTAGGGATGTCGCTCGTCAGACGCGCCTTCAACGCCCAGGCGGCAGCTGCGCTGAGAGCGTTCCGATCCGTCGGAAAAATACCAGAGAGTGGGACTCCCGCGCACAGTTCTGCAAAGACACGGAGGAAAACCAGAGAGGATCCCTACGTTAAACACGGCAGGAGCTTGTGGAGAAAAGTGAAAAAGCTTACAGCACCTGGTATTCCGAGGCGGTCTCCCATCCAAGTACTAACCAGGCCCGACCCTGCTTAGCTTCCGAGATCAGACGAGATCGGGCGTGTTCAGGGTGGTATGGCCGTAAGCTGTCCAAGGTACCACGCATGGGCCTTTTAGGGATGTCGCTCGTCAGACGCGCCTTCAACGCCCAGGCGGCAGCTGCGCTGAGAGCGTTCCGATCCGTCGGAGAAATACCAGAGAGTGGGACTCCCGCGCACAGTTCTGCAAAGACACGGAGGAAAACCAGAGAGGATCCCTACGTTAAACACGGCAGGAGCTTGTGGAGAAAAGTGAAAAAGCTTACAGCACCTGGTATTCCCAGGCGGTCTCCCATCCAAGTACTAACCAGGCCCGACCCTGCTTAGCTTCCGAGATCAGACGAGATCGGGCGTGTTCAGGGTGGTATGGCCGTAAGCTGTCCAAGGTACCACGCATGGGCCTTTTAGGGATGTCGCTCGTCAGACGCGCCTTCAACGCCCAGGCGGCAGCTGCGCTGAGAGCGTTCCGATCCGTTCCTCCGTCGGAGAAATACCAGAGAGTGGGACTCCCGCGCACAGTTCTGCAAAGACACGGAGGAAAACCAGAGAGGATCCCTACGTTAAACACGGCAGGAGCTTGTGGAGAAAAGTGAAAAAGCTTACAGCACCTGGTATTCCCAGGCGGTCTCCCATCCAAGTACTAACCAGACCCGACCCTGCTTAGCTTCCGAGATCAGACGAGATCGGGCGTGTTCAGGGTGGTATGGCCGTAAGCTGTCCAAGGTACCACGCATGGGCCTTTTAGGGATGTCGCTCGTCAGACGCGCCTTCAACGCCCAGGCGGCAGCTGCGCTGAGAGCGTTCCGATCCGTTCCTCCGTCGGAGAAATACCAGAGAGTGGGACTCCCGCGCACAGTTCTGCAAAGACACGGAGGAAAACCAGAGAGGATCCCTACGTTAAACACGGCAGGAGCTTGTGGAGAAAAGTGAAAAAGCTTACAGCACCTGGTATTCCCAGGCGGTCTCCCATCCAAGTACTAACCAGGCCCGACCCTGCTTAGCTTCCGAGATCAGACGAGATTGGGCGTGTTCAGGGTGGTATGGCCGTAAGCTGTCCAAGGTACCACGCATGGGCCTTTTAGGGATGTCGCTCGTCAGACGCGCCTTCAACGCCCAGGCGGCAGCTGCGCTGAGAGCGTTCCGATCCGTCGGAGAAATACCAGAGAGTGGGACTCCCGCGCACAGTTCTGCAAAGACACGGAGGAAAACCAGAGAGGATCCCTACGTTAAACACGGCAGGAGCTTGTGGAGAAAAGTGAAAAAGCTTACAGCACCTGGTATTCCCAGGCGGTCTCCCATCCAAGTACTAACCAGGCCCTACCCTGCTTAGCTTCCGAGATCAGACGAGATCGGGCGTGTTCAGGGTGGTATGGCCGTAAGCTGTCCAAGGTACCACGCATGGGCCTTTTAGGGATGTCGCTCGTCAGACGCGCCTTCAACGCCCAGGCGGCAGCTGCGCTGAGAGCGTTCCGATCCGTTCCTCCGTCGGAGAAATACCAGAGAGTGGGACTCCCGCGCACAGTTCTGCAAAGACACGGAGGAAAACCAGAGAGGATCCCTACGTTAAACACGGCAGGAGCTTGTGGAGAAAAGTGAAAAAGCTTACAGCACCTGGTATTCCCAGGCGGTCTCCCATCCAAGTACTAACCAGGCCCGACCCTGCTTAGCTTCCGAGATCAGACGAGATCGGGCGTGTTCAGGGTGGTATGGCCGTAAGCTGTCCAAGGTACCACGCATGGGCCTTTTAGGGATGTCGCTCGTCAGACGCGCCTTCAACGCCCAGGCGGCAGCTGCGCTGAGAGCGTTCCGATCCGTTCCTCCGTCGGAGAAATACCAGAGAGTGGGACTCCCGCGCACAGTTCTGCAAAGACACGGAGGAAAACCAGAGAGGATCCCTACGTTAAACACGGCAGGAGCTTGTGGAGAAAAGTGAAAAAGCTTACAGCACCTGGTATTCCCAGGCGGTCTCCCATCCAAGTACTAACCAGGCCCGACCCTGCTTAGCTTCCGAGATCAGACGAGATCGGGCGTGTTCAGGGTGGTATGGCCGTAAGCTGTCCAAGGTACCACGCATGGGCCTTTTAGGGATGTCGCTCGTCAGACGCGCCTTCAACGCCCAGGCGGCAGCTGCGCTGAGAGCGTTCCGATCCGTTCCTCCGTCGGAGAAATACCAGAGAGTGGGACTCCCGCGCACAGTTCTGCAAAGACACGGAGGAAAACCAGAGAGGATCCCTACGTTAAACACGGCAGGAGCTTGTGGAGAAAAGTGAAAAAGCTTACAGCACCTGGTATTCCCAGGCGGTCTCCCATCCAAGTACTAACCAGGCCCGACCCTGCTTAGCTTCCGAGATCAGACGAGATCGGGCGTGTTCAGGGTGGTATGGCCGTAAGCTGTCCAAGGTACCACGCATGGGCCTTTTAGGGATGTCGCTCGTCAGACGCGCCTTCAACGCCCAGGCGGCAGCTGCGCTGAGAGCGTTCCGATCCGTTCCTCCGTCGGAGAAATACCAGAGAGTGGGACTCCCGCGCACAGTTCTGCAAAGACACGGAGGAAAACCAGAGAGGATCCCTACGTTAAACACGGCAGGAGCTTGTGGAGAAAAGTGAAAAAGCTTACAGCACCTGGTATTCCGAGGCGGTCTCCCATCCAAGTACTAACCAGGCCCGACCCTGCTTAGCTTCCGAGATCAGACGAGATCGGGCGTGTTCAGGGTGGTATGGCCGTAAGCTGTCCAAGGTACCACGCATGGGCCTTTTAGGGATGTCGCTCGTCAGACGCGCCTTCAACGCCCAGGCGGCAGCTGCGCTGAGAGCGTTCCGATCCGTCGGAGAAATACCAGAGAGTGGGACTCCCGCGCACAGTTCTGCAAAGACACGGAGGAAAACCAGAGAGGATCCCTACGTTAAACACGGCAGGAGCTTGTGGAGAAAAGTGAAAAAGCTTACAGCACCTGGTATTCCCAGGCGGTCTCCCATCCAAGTACTAACCAGGCCCGACCCTGCTTAGCTTCCGAGATCAGACGAGATCGGGCGTGTTCAGGGTGGTATGGCCGTAAGCTGTCCAAGGTACCACGCATGGGCCTTTTAGGGATGTCGCTCGTCAGACGCGCCTTCAACGCCCAGGCGGCAGCTGCGCTGAGAGCGTTCCGATCCGTCGGAGAAATACCAGAGAGTGGGACTCCCGCGCACAGTTCTGCAAAGACACGGAGGAAAACCAGAGAGGATCCCTACGTTAAACACGGCAGGAGCTTGTGGAGAAAAGTGAAAAAGCTTACAGCACCTGGTATTCCCAGGCGGTCTCCCATCCAAGTACTAACCAGGCCCGACCCTGCTTAGCTTCCGAGATCAGACGAGATCGGGCGTGTTCAGGGTGGTATGGCCGTAAGCTGTCCAAGGTACCACGCATGGGCCTTTTAGGGATGTCGCTCGTCAGACGCGCCTTCAACGCCCAGGCGGCAGCTGCGCTGAGAGCGTTCCGATCCGTTCCTCCGTCGGAGAAATACCAGAGAGTGGGACTCCCGCGCACAGTTCTGCAAAGACACGGAGGAAAACCAGAGAGGATCCCTACGTTAAACACGGCAGGAGCTTGTGGAGAAAAGTGAAAAAGCTTACAGCACCTGGTATTCCCAGGCGGTCTCCCATCCAAGTACTAACCAGGCCCGACCCTGCTTAGCTTCCGAGATCAGACGAGATTGGGCGTGTTCAGGGTGGTATGGCCGTAAGCTGTCCAAGGTACCACGCATGGGCCTTTTAGGGATGTCGCTCGTCAGACGCGCCTTCAACGCCCAGGCGGCAGCTGCGCTGAGAGCGTTCCGATCCGTCGGAGAAATACCAGAGAGTGGGACTCCCGCGCACAGTTCTGCAAAGACACGGAGGAAAACCAGAGAGGATCCCTACGTTAAACACGGCAGGAGCTTGTGGAGAAAAGTGAAAAAGCTTACAGCACCTGGTATTCCCAGGCGGTCTCCCATCCAAGTACTAACCAGGCCCGACCCTGCTTAGCTTCCGAGATCAGACGAGATCGGGCGTGTTCAGGGTGGTATGGCCGTAAGCTGTCCAAGGTACCACGCATGGGCCTTTTAGGGATGTCGCTCGTCAGACGCGCCTTCAACGCCCAGGCGGCAGCTGCGCTGAGAGCGTTCCGATCCGTTCCTCCGTCGGAGAAATACCAGAGAGTGGGACTCCCGCGCACAGTTCTGCAAAGACACGGAGGAAAACCAGAGAGGATCCCTACGTTAAACACAGCAGGAGCTTGTGGAGAAAAGTGAAAAAGCTTACAGCACCTGGTATTCCCAGGCGGTCTCCCATCCAAGTACTAACCAGGCCCGACCCTGCTTAGCTTCCGAGATCAGACGAGATCGGGCGTGTTCAGGGTGGTATGGCCGTAAGCTGTCCAAGGTACCACGCATGGGCCTTTTAGGGATGTCGCTCGTCAGACGCGCCTTCAACGCCCAGGCGGCAGCTGCGCTGAGAGCGTTCCGATCCGTTCCTCCGTCGGAGAAATACCAGAGAGTGGGACTCCCGCGCACAGTTCTGCAAAGACACGGAGGAAAACCAGAGAGGATCCCTACGTTAAACACAGCAGGAGCTTGTGGAGAAAAGTGAGAAAGCTTACAGCACCTGGTATTCCCAGGCGGTCTCCCATCCAAGTACTAACCAGGCCCGACCCTGCTTAGCTTCCGAGATCAGACGAGATCGGGCGTCTTCAGGGTGGTATGGCCGTAAGCTGTCCAAGGTACCACGCATGGGCCTTTTAGGGATGTCGCTCGTCAGACGCGCCTTCAACGCCCAGGCGGCAGCTGCGCTGAGAGCGTTCCGATCCGTTCCTCCGTCGGAGAAATACCAGAGAGTGGGACTCCCGCGCACAGTTCTGCAAAGACACGGAGGAAAACCAGAGAGGATCCCTACGTTAAACACGGCAGGAGCTTGTGGAGAAAAGTGAAAAAGCTTACAGCACCTGGTATTCCCAGGCGGTCTCCCATCCAAGTACTAACCAGGCCCGACCCTGCTTAGCTTCCGAGATCAGACGAGATCGGGCGTGTTCAGGGTGGTATGGCCGTAAGCTGTCCAAGGTACCACGCATGGGCCTTTTAGGGATGTCGCTCGTCAGACGCGCCTTCAACGCCCAGGCGGCAGCTGCGCTGAGAGCGTTCCGATCCGTTCCTCCGTCGGAGAAATACCAGAGAGTGGGACTCCCGCGCACAGTTCTGCAAAGACACGGAGGAAAACCAGAGAGGATCCCTACGTTAAACACGGCAGGAGCTTGTGGAGAAAAGTGAAAAAGCTTACAGCACCTGGTATTCCCAGGCGGTCTCCCATCCAAGTACTAACCAGGCCCGACCCTGCTTAGCTTCCGAGATCAGACGAGATTGGGCGTGTTCAGGGTGGTATGGCCGTAAGCTGTCCAAGGTACCACGCATGGGCCTTTTAGGGATGTCGCTCGTCAGACGCGCCTTCAACGCCCAGGCGGCAGCTGCGCTGAGAGCGTTCCGATCCGTCGGAGAAATACCAGAGAGTGGGACTCCCGCGCACAGTTCTGCAAAGACACGGAGGAAAACCAGAGAGGATCCCTACGTTAAACACGGCAGGAGCTTGTGGAGAAAAGTGAAAAAGCTTACAGCACCTGGTATTCCCAGGCGGTCTCCCATCCAAGTACTAACCAGGCCCGACCCTGCTTAGCTTCCGAGATCAGACGAGATCGGGCGTGTTCAGGGTGGTATGGCCGTAAGCTGTCCAAGGTACCACGCATGGGCCTTTTAGGGATGTCGCTCGTCAGACGCGCCTTCAACGCCCAGGCGGCAGCTGCGCTGAGAGCGTTCCGATCCGTTCCTCCGTCGGAGAAATACCAGAGAGTGGGACTCCCGCGCACAGTTCTGCAAAGACACGGAGGAAAACCAGAGAGGATCCCTACGTTAAACACAGCAGGAGCTTGTGGAGAAAAGTGAAAAAGCTTACAGCACCTGGTATTCCCAGGCGGTCTCCCATCCAAGTACTAACCAGGCCCGACCCTGCTTAGCTTCCGAGATCAGACGAGATCGGGCGTGTTCAGGGTGGTATGGCCGTAAGCTGTCCAAGGTACCACGCATGGGCCTTTTAGGGATGTCGCTCGTCAGACGCGCCTTCAACGCCCAGGCGGCAGCTGCGCTGAGAGCGTTCCGATCCGTTCCTCCGTCGGAGAAATACCAGAGAGTGGGACTCCCGCGCACAGTTCTGCAAAGACACGGAGGAAAACCAGAGAGGATCCCTACGTTAAACACAGCAGGAGCTTGTGGAGAAAAGTGAGAAAGCTTACAGCACCTGGTATTCCCAGGCGGTCTCCCATCCAAGTACTAACCAGGCCCGACCCTGCTTAGCTTCCGAGATCAGACGAGATCGGGCGTCTTCAGGGTGGTATGGCCGTAAGCTGTCCAAGGTACCACGCATGGGCCTTTTAGGGATGTCGCTCGTCAGACGCGCCTTCAACGCCCAGGCGGCAGCTGCGCTGAGAGCGTTCCGATCCGTTCCTCCGTCGGAGAAATACCAGAGAGTGGGACTCCCGCGCACAGTTCTGCAAAGACACGGAGGAAAACCAGAGAGGATCCCTACGTTAAACACGGCAGGAGCTTGTGGAGAAAAGTGAAAAAGCTTACAGCACCTGGTATTCCCAGGCGGTCTCCCATCCAAGTACTAACCAGGCCCGACCCTGCTTAGCTTCCGAGATCAGACGAGATCGGGCGTGTTCAGGGTGGTATGGCCGTAAGCTGTCCAAGGTACCACGCATGGGCCTTTTAGGGATGTCGCTCGTCAGACGCGCCTTCAACGCCCAGGCGGCAGCTGCGCTGAGAGCGTTCCGATCCGTTCCTCCGTCGGAGAAATACCAGAGAGTGGGACTCCCGCGCACAGTTCTGCAAAGACACGGAGGAAAACCAGAGAGGATCCCTACGTTAAACACGGCAGGAGCTTGTGGAGAAAAGTGAAAAAGCTTACAGCACCTGGTATTCCCAGGCGGTCTCCCATCCAAGTACTAACCAGGCCCGACCCTGCTTAGCTTCCGAGATCAGACGAGATCGGGCGTGTTCAGGGTGGTATGGCCGTAAGCTGTCCAAGGTACCACGCATGGGCCTTTTAGGGATGTCGCTCGTCAGACGCGCCTTCAACGCCCAGGCGGCAGCTGCGCTGAGAGCGTTCCGATCCGTTCCTCCGTCGGAGAAATACCAGAGAGTGGGACTCCCGCGCACAGTTCTGCAAAGACACGGAGGAAAACCAGAGAGGATCCCTACGTTAAACACGGCAGGAGCTTGTGGAGAAAAGTGAAAAAGCTTACAGCACCTGGTATTCCCAGGCGGTCTCCCATCCAAGTACTAACCAGGCCCGACCCTGCTTAGCTTCCGAGATCAGACGAGATCGGGCGTGTTCAGGGTGGTATGGCCGTAAGCTGTCCAAGGTACCACGCATGGGCCTTTTAGGGATGTCGCTCGTCAGACGCGCCTTCAACGCCCAGGCGGCAGCTGCGCTGAGAGCGTTCCGATCCGTCGGAGAAATACCAGAGAGTGGGACTCCCGCGCACAGTTCTGCAAAGACACGGAGGAAAACCAGAGAGGATCCCTACGTTAAACACGGCAGGAGCTTGTGGAGAAAAGTGAAAAAGCTTACAGCACCTGGTATTCCCAGGCGGTCTCCCATCCAAGTACTAACCAGGCCCGACCCTGCTTAGCTTCCGAGATCAGACGAGATCGGGCGTGTTCAGGGTGGTATGGCCGTAAGCTGTCCAAGGTACCACGCATGGGCCTTTTAGGGATGTCGCTCGTCAGACGCGCCTTCAACGCCCAGGCGGCAGCTGCGCTGAGAGCGTTCCGATCCGTTCCTCCGTCGGAGAAATACCAGAGAGTGGGACTCCCGCGCACAGTTCTGCAAAGACACGGAGGAAAACCAGAGAGGATCCCTACGTTAAACACAGCAGGAGCTTGTGGAGAAAAGTGAAAAAGCTTACAGCACCTGGTATTCCCAGGCGGTCTCCCATCCAAGTACTAACCAGGCCCGACCCTGCTTAGCTTCCGAGATCAGACGAGATCGGGCGTGTTCAGGGTGGTATGGCCGTAAGCTGTCCAAGGTACCACGCATGGGCCTTTTAGGGATGTCGCTCGTCAGACGCGCCTTCAACGCCCAGGCGGCAGCTGCGCTGAGAGCGTTCCGATCCGTTCCTCCGTCGGAGAAATACCAGAGAGTGGGACTCCCGCGCACAGTTCTGCAAAGACACGGAGGAAAACCAGAGAGGATCCCTACGTTAAACACGGCAGGAGCTTGTGGAGAAAAGTGAAAAAGCTTACAGCACCTGGTATTCCCAGGCGGTCTCCCATCCAAGTACTAACCAGGCCCGACCCTGCTTAGCTTCCGAGATCAGACGAGATCGGGCGTGTTCAGGGTGGTATGGCCGTAAGCTGTCCAAGGTACCACGCATGGGCCTTTTAGGGATGTCGCTCGTCAGACGCGCCTTCAACGCCCAGGCGGCAGCTGCGCTGAGAGCGTTCCGATCCGTTCCTCCGTCGGAGAAATACCAGAGAGTGGGACTCCCGCGCACAGTTCTGCAAAGACACGGAGGAAAACCAGAGAGGATCCCTACGTTAAACACGGCAGGAGCTTGTGGAGAAAAGTGAAAAAGCTTACAGCACCTGGTATTCCCAGGCGGTCTCCCATCCAAGTACTAACCAGGCCCGACCCTGCTTAGCTTCCGAGATCAGACGAGATCGGGCGTGTTCAGGGTGGTATGGCCGTAAGCTGTCCAAGGTACCACGCATGGGCCTTTTAGGGATGTCGCTCGTCAGACGCGCCTTCAACGCCCAGGCGGCAGCTGCGCTGAGAGCGTTCCGATCCGTTCCTCCGTCGGAGAAATACCAGAGAGTGGGACTCCCGCGCACAGTTCTGCAAAGACACGGAGGAAAACCAGAGAGGATCCCTACGTTAAACACGGCAGGAGCTTGTGGAGAAAAGTGAAAAAGCTTACAGCACCTGGTATTCCCAGGCGGTCTCCCATCCAAGTACTAACCAGGCCCGACCCTGCTTAGCTTCCGAGATCAGACGAGATCGGGCGTGTTCAGGGTGGTATGGCCGTAAGCTGTCCAAGGTACCACGCATGGGCCTTTTAGGGATGTCGCTCGTCAGACGCGCCTTCAACGCCCAGGCGGCAGCTGCGCTGAGAGCGTTCCGATCCGTTCCTCCGTCGGAGAAATACCAGAGAGTGGGACTCCCGCGCACAGTTCTGCAAAGACACGGAGGAAAACCAGAGAGGATCCCTACGTTAAACACGGCAGGAGCTTGTGGAGAAAAGTGAAAAAGCTTACAGCACCTGGTATTCCCAGGCGGTCTCCCATCCAAGTACTAACCAGGCCCGACCCTGCTTAGCTTCCGAGATCAGGCGTGTTCAGGGTGGTATGGCCGTAAGCTGTCCAAGGTACCACGCATGGGCCTTTTAGGGATGTCGCTCGTCAGACGCGCCTTCAACGCCCAGGCGGCAGCTGCGCTGAGAGCGTTCCGATCCGTTCCTCCGCCGGAGAAATACCAGAGAGTGGGACTCCCGCGCACAGTTCTGCAAAGACACGGAGGAAAACCAGAGAGGATCCCTACGTTAAACACGGCAGGAGCTTGTGGAGAAAAGTGAAAAAGCTTACAGCACCTGGTATTCCCAGGCTGTCTCCCATCCAAGTACTAACCAGGCCCGACCCTGCTTAGCTTCCGAGATCAGACGAGATCGGGCGTGTTCAGGGTGGTATGGCCGTAAGCTGTCCAAGGTACCACGCATGGGCCTTTTAGGGATGTCGCTCGTCAGACGCGCCTTCAACGCCCAGGCGGCAGCTGCGCTGAGAGCGTTCCGATCCGTTCCTCCGTCGGAGAAATACCAGAGAGTGGGACTCCCGCGCACAGTTCTGCAAAGACACGGAGGAAAACCAGAGAGGATCCCTACGTTAAACACGGCAGGAGCTTGTGGAGAAAAGTGAAAAAGCTTACAGCACCTGGTATTCCCAGGCGGTCTCCCATCCAAGTACTAACCAGGCCCGACCCTGCTTAGCTTCCGAGATCAGACGAGATCGGGCGTGTTCAGGGTGGTATGGCCGTAAGCTGTCCAAGGTACCACGCATGGGCCTTTTAGGGATGTCGCTCGTCAGACGCGCCTTCAACGCCCAGGCGGCAGCTGCGCTGAGAGCGTTCCGATCCGTTCCTCCGTCGGAGAAATACCAGAGAGTGGGACTCCCGCGCACAGTTCTGCAAAGACACGGAGGAAAACCAGAGAGGATCCCTACGTTAAACACGGCAGGAGCTTGTGGAGAAAAGTGAAAAAGCTTACAGCACCTGGTATTCCCAGGCGGTCTCCCATCCAAGTACTAACCAGGCCCGACCCTGCTTAGCTTCCGAGATCAGACGAGATCGGGCGTGTTCAGGGTGGTATGGCCGTAAGCTGTCCAAGGTACCACGCATGGGCCTTTTAGGGATGTCGCTCGTCAGACGCGCCTTCAACGCCCAGGCGGCAGCTGCGCTGAGAGCGTTCCGATCCGTCGGAGAAATACCAGAGAGTGGGACTCCCGCGCACAGTTCTGCAAAGACACGGAGGAAAACCAGAGAGGATCCCTACGTTAAACACGGCAGGAGCTTGTGGAGAAAAGTGAAAAAGCTTACAGCACCTGGTATTCCCAGGCGGTCTCCCATCCAAGTACTAACCAGGCCCGACCCTGCTTAGCTTCCGAGATCAGACGAGATCGGGCGTGTTCAGGGTGGTATGGCCGTAAGCTGTCCAAGGTACCACGCATGGGCCTTTTAGGGATGTCGCTCGTCAGACGCGCCTTCAACGCCCAGGCGGCAGCTGCGCTGAGAGCGTTCCGATCCGTTCCTCCGTCGGAGAAATACCAGAGAGTGGGACTCCCGCGCACAGTTCTGCAAAGACACGGAGGAAAACCAGAGAGGATCCCTACGTTAAACACAGCAGGAGCTTGTGGAGAAAAGTGAAAAAGCTTACAGCACCTGGTATTCCCAGGCGGTCTCCCATCCAAGTACTAACCAGGCCCGACCCTGCTTAGCTTCCGAGATCAGACGAGATCGGGCGTGTTCAGGGTGGTATGGCCGTAAGCTGTCCAAGGTACCACGCATGGGCCTTTTAGGGATGTCGCTCGTCAGACGCGCCTTCAACGCCCAGGCGGCAGCTGCGCTGAGAGCGTTCCGATCCGTTCCTCCGTCGGAGAAATACCAGAGAGTGGGACTCCCGCGCACAGTTCTGCAAAGACACGGAGGAAAACCAGAGAGGATCCCTACGTTAAACACGGCAGGAGCTTGTGGAGAAAAGTGAAAAAGCTTACAGCACCTGGTATTCCCAGGCGGTCTCCCATCCAAGTACTAACCAGGCCCGACCCTGCTTAGCTTCCGAGATCAGACGAGATCGGGCGTGTTCAGGGTGGTATGGCCGTAAGCTGTCCAAGGTACCACGCATGGGCCTTTTAGGGATGTCGCTCGTCAGACGCGCCTTCAACGCCCAGGCGGCAGCTGCGCTGAGAGCGTTCCGATCCGTTCCTCCGTCGGAGAAATACCAGAGAGTGGGACTCCCGCGCACAGTTCTGCAAAGACACGGAGGAAAACCAGAGAGGATCCCTACGTTAAACACGGCAGGAGCTTGTGGAGAAAAGTGAAAAAGCTTACAGCACCTGGTATTCCCAGGCGGTCTCCCATCCAAGTACTAACCAGGCCCGACCCTGCTTAGCTTCCGAGATCAGACGAGATCGGGCGTGTTCAGGGTGGTATGGCCGTAAGCTGTCCAAGGTACCACGCATGGGCCTTTTAGGGATGTCGCTCGTCAGACGCGCCTTCAACGCCCAGGCGGCAGCTGCGCTGAGAGCGTTCCGATCCGTTCCTCCGTCGGAGAAATACCAGAGAGTGGGACTCCCGCGCACAGTTCTGCAAAGACACGGAGGAAAACCAGAGAGGATCCCTACGTTAAACACGGCAGGAGCTTGTGGAGAAAAGTGAAAAAGCTTACAGCACCTGGTATTCCCAGGCGGTCTCCCATCCAAGTACTAACCAGGCCCGACCCTGCTTAGCTTCCGAGATCAGACGAGATCGGGCGTGTTCAGGGTGGTATGGCCGTAAGCTGTCCAAGGTACCACGCATGGGCCTTTTAGGGATGTCGCTCGTCAGACGCGCCTTCAACGCCCAGGCGGCAGCTGCGCTGAGAGCGTTCCGATCCGTTCCTCCGTCGGAGAAATACCAGAGAGTGGGACTCCCGCGCACAGTTCTGCAAAGACACGGAGGAAAACCAGAGAGGATCCCTACGTTAAACACGGCAGGAGCTTGTGGAGAAAAGTGAAAAAGCTTACAGCACCTGGTATTCCCAGGCGGTCTCCCATCCAAGTACTAACCAGGCCCGACCCTGCTTAGCTTCCGAGATCAGGCGTGTTCAGGGTGGTATGGCCGTAAGCTGTCCAAGGTACCACGCATGGGCCTTTTAGGGATGTCGCTCGTCAGACGCGCCTTCAACGCCCAGGCGGCAGCTGCGCTGAGAGCGTTCCGATCCGTTCCTCCGTCGGAGAAATACCAGAGAGTGGGACTCCCGCGCACAGTTCTGCAAAGACACGGAGGAAAACCAGAGAGGATCCCTACGTTAAACACGGCAGGAGCTTGTGGAGAAAAGTGAAAAAGCTTACAGCACCTGGTATTCCCAGGCTGTCTCCCATCCAAGTACTAACCAGGCCCGACCCTGCTTAGCTTCCGAGATCAGACGAGATCGGGCGTGTTCAGGGTGGTATGGCCGTAAGCTGTCCAAGGTACCACGCATGGGCCTTTTAGGGATGTCGCTCGTCAGACGCGCCTTCAACGCCCAGGCGGCAGCTGCGCTGAGAGCGTTCCGATCCGTTCCTCCGTCGGAGAAATACCAGAGAGTGGGACTCCCGCGCACAGTTCTGCAAAGACACGGAGGAAAACCAGAGAGGATCCCTACGTTAAACACGGCAGGAGCTTGTGGAGAAAAGTGAAAAAGCTTACAGCACCTGGTATTCCCAGGCGGTCTCCCATCCAAGTACTAACCAGGCCCGACCCTGCTTAGCTTCCGAGATCAGGCGTGTTCAGGGTGGTATGGCCGTAAGCTGTCCAAGGTACCACGCATGGGCCTTTTAGGGATGTCGCTCGTCAGACGCGCCTTCAACGCCCAGGCGGCAGCTGCGCTGAGAGCGTTCCGATCCGTCGGAGAAATACCAGAGAGTGGGACTCCGGCGCACAGTTCTGCAAAGACACGGAGGAAAACCAGAGAGGATCCCTACGTTAAACACGGCAGGAGCTTGTGGAGAAAAGTGAAAAAGCTTACAGCACCTGGTATTCCCAGGCGGTCTCCCATCCAAGTACTAACCAGGCCCGACCCTGCTTAGCTTCCGAGATCAGACGAGATCGGGCGTGTTCAGGGTGGTATGGCCGTAAGCTGTCCAAGGTACCACGCATGGGCCTTTTAGGGATGTCGCTCGTCAGACGCGCCTTCAACGCCCAGGCGGCAGCTGCGCTGAGAGCGTTCCGATCCGTTCCTCCGTCGGAGAAATACCAGAGAGTGGGACTCCCGCGCACAGTTCTGCAAAGACACGGAGGAAAACCAGAGAGGATCCCTACGTTAAACACGGCAGGAGCTTGTGGAGAAAAGTGAAAAAGCTTACAGCACCTGGTATTCCCAGGCGGTCTCCCATCCAAGTACTAACCAGGCCCGACCCTGCTTAGCTTCCGAGATCAGGCGTGTTCAGGGTGGTATGGCCGTAAGCTGTCCAAGGTACCACGCATGGGCCTTTTAGGGATGTCGCTCGTCAGACGCGCCTTCAACGCTCAGGCGGCAGCTGCGCTGAGAGCGTTCCGATCCGTTCCTCCGTCGGAGAAATACCAGAGAGTGGGACTCCCGCGCACAGTTCTGCAAAGACACGGAGGAAAACCAGAGAGGATCCCTACGTTAAACACGGCAGGAGCTTGTGGAGAAAAGTGAAAAAGCTTACAGCACCTGGTATTCCCAGGCGGTCTCCCATCCAAGTACTAACCAGGCCCGACCCTGCTTAGCTTCCGAGATCAGACGAGATCGGGCGTGTTCAGGGTGGTATGGCCGTAAGCTGTCCAAGGTACCACGCATGGGCCTTTTAGGGATGTCGCTCGTCAGACGCGCCTTCAACGCCCAGGCGGCAGCTGCGCTGAGAGCGTTCCGATCCGTTCCTCCGTCGGAGAAATACCAGAGAGTGGGACTCCCGCGCACAGTTCTGCAAAGACACGGAGGAAAACCAGAGAGGATCCCTACGTTAAACACGGCAGGAGCTTGTGGAGAAAAGTGAAAAAGCTTACAGCACCTGGTATTCCCAGGCGGTCTCCCATTCAAGTACTAACCAGGCCCGACCCTGCTTAGCTTCCGAGATCAGACGAGATCGGGCGTGTTCAGGGTGGTATGGCCGTAAGCTGTCCAAGGTACCACGCATGGGCCTTTTAGGGATGTCGCTCGTCAGACGCGCCTTCAACGCCCAGGCGGCAGCTGCGCTGAGAGCGTTCCGATCCGTTCCTCCGTCGGAGAAATACCAGAGAGTGGGACTCCCGCGCACAGTTCTGCAAAGACACGGAGGAAAACCAGAGAGGATCCCTACGTTAAACACGGCAGGAGCTTGTGGAGAAAAGTGAAAAAGCTTACAGCACCTGGTATTCCCAGGCGGTCTCCCATCCAAGTACTAACCAGGCCCGACCCTGCTTAGCTTCCGAGATCAGACGAGATCGGGCGTGTTCAGGGTGGTATGGCCGTAAGCTGTCCAAGGTACCACGCATGGGCCTTTTAGGGATGTCGCTCGTCAGACGCGCCTTCAACGCCCAGGCGGCAGCTGCGCTGAGAGCGTTCCGATCCGTCGGAGAAATACCAGAGAGTGGGACTCCCGCGCACAGTTCTGCAAAGACACGGAGGAAAACCAGAGAGGATCCCTACGTTAAACACGGCAGGAGCTTGTGGAGAAAAGTGAAAAAGCTTACAGCACCTGGTATTCCCAGGCGGTCTCCCATCCAAGTACTAACCAGGCCCGACCCTGCTTAGCTTCCGAGATCAGACGAGATCGGGCGTGTTCAGGGTGGTATGGCCGTAAGCTGTCCAAGGTACCACGCATGGGCCTTTTAGGGATGTCGCTCGTCAGACGCGCCTTCAACGCCCAGGCGGCAGCTGCGCTGAGAGCGTTCCGATCCGTTCCTCCGTCGGAGAAATACCAGAGAGTCCCACTCTCTGGTATTTCTCCGACGGAGGAACGGATCGGAGAGTGTGGGACTCCCGCGCACAGTTCTGCAAAGACACGGAGGAAAACCAGAGAGGATCCCTACGTTAAACACGGCAGGAGCTTGTGGAGAAAAGTGAAAAAGCTTACAGCACCTGGTATTCCCAGGCGGTCTCCCATCCAAGTACTAACCAGGCCCGACCCTGCTTAGCTTCCGAGATCAGACGAGATCGGGCGTGTTCAGGGTGGTATGGCCGTAAGCTGTCCAAGGTACCACGCATGGGCCTTTTAGGGATGTCGCTCGTCAGACGCGCCTTCAACGCCCAGGCGGCAGCTGCGCTGAGAGCGTTCCGATCCGTTCCTCCGTCGGAGAAATACCAGAGAGTGGGACTCCCGCGCACAGTTCTGCAAAGACACGGAGGAAAACCAGAGAGGATCCCTACGTTAAACACGGCAGGAGCTTGTGGAGAAAAGTGAAAAAGCTTACAGCACCTGGTATTCCCAGGCGGTCTCCCATCCAAGTACTAACCAGGCCCGACCCTGCTTAGCTTCCGAGATCAGACGAGATCGGGCGTGTTCAGGGTGGTATGGCCGTAAGCTGTCCAAGGTACCACGCATGGGCCTTTTAGGGATGTCGCTCGTCAGACGCGCCTTCAACGCCCAGGCGGCAGCTGCGCTGAGAGCGTTCCGATCCGTTCCTCCGTCGGAGAAATACCAGAGAGTGGGACTCCCGCGCACAGTTCTGCAAAGACACGGAGGAAAACCAGAGAGGATCCCTACGTTAAACACGGCAGGAGCTTGTGGAGAAAAGTGAAAAAGCTTACAGCACCTGGTATTCCCAGGCGGTCTCCCATCCAAGTACTAACCAGGCCCGACCCTGCTTAGCTTCCGAGATCAGACGAGATCGGGCGTGTTCAGGGTGGTATGGCCGTAAGCTGTCCAAGGTACCACGCATGGGCCTTTTAGGGATGTCGCTCGTCAGACGCGCCTTCAACGCCCAGGCGGCAGCTGCGCTGAGAGCGTTCCGATCCGTTCCTCCGTCGGAGAAATACCAGAGAGTGGGACTCCCGCGCACAGTTCTGCAAAGACACGGAGGAAAACCAGAGAGGATCCCTACGTTAAACACGGCAGGAGCTTGTGGAGAAAAGTGAAAAAGCTTACAGCACCTGGTATTCCCAGGCGGTCTCCCATCCAAGTACTAACCAGGCCCGACCCTGCTTAGCTTCCGAGATCAGGCGTGTTCAGGGTGGTATGGCCGTAAGCTGTCCAAGGTACCACGCATGGGCCTTTTAGGGATGTCGCTCGTCAGACGCGCCTTCAACGCCCAGGCGGCAGCTGCGCTGAGAGCGTTCCGATCCGTTCCTCCGTCGGAGAAATACCAGAGAGTGGGACTCCCGCGCACAGTTCTGCAAAGACACGGAGGAAAACCAGAGAGGATCCCTACGTTAAACACGGCAGGAGCTTGTGGAGAAAAGTGAAAAAGCTTACAGCACCTGGTATTCCCAGGCGGTCTCCCATCCAAGTACTAACCAGGCCCGACCCTGCTTAGCTTCCGAGATCAGACGAGATCGGGCGTGTTCAGGGTGGTATGGCCGTAAGCTGTCCAAGGTACCACGCATGGGCCTTTTAGGGATGTCGCTCGTCAGACGCGCCTTCAACGCCCAGGCGGCAGCTGCGCTGAGAGCGTTCCGATCCGTTCCTCCGTCGGAGAAATACCAGAGAGTGGGACTCCCGCGCACAGTTCTGCAAAGACACGGAGGAAAACCAGAGAGGATCCCTACGTTAAACACGGCAGGAGCTTGTGGAGAAAAGTGAAAAAGCTTACAGCACCTGGTATTCCCAGGCGGTCTCCCATCCAAGTACTAACCAGGCCCGACCCTGCTTAGCTTCCGAGATCAGACGAGATCGGGCGTGTTCAGGGTGGTATGGCCGTAAGCTGTCCAAGGTACCACGCATGGGCCTTTTAGGGATGTCGCTCGTCAGACGCGCCTTCAACGCCCAGGCGGCAGCTGCGCTGAGAGCGTTCCGATCCGTTCCTCCGTCGGAGAAATACCAGAGAGTGGGACTCCCGCGCACAGTTCTGCAAAGACACGGAGGAAAACCAGAGAGGATCCCTACGTTAAACACGGCAGGAGCTTGTGGAGAAAAGTGAAAAAGCTTACAGCACCTGGTATTCCCAGGCGGTCTCCCATCCAAGTACTAACTAGGCCCGACCCTGCTTAGCTTCCGAGATCAGACGAGATCGGGCGTGTTCAGGGTGGTATGGCCGTAAGCTGTCCAAGGTACCACGCATGGGCCTTTTAGGGATGTCGCTCGTCAGACGCGCCTTCAACGCCCAGGCGGCAGCTGCGCTGAGAGCGTTCCGATCCGTTCCTCCGTCGGAGAAATACCAGAGAGTGGGACTCCCGCGCACAGTTCTGCAAAGACACGGAGGAAAACCAGAGAGGATCCCTACGTTAAACACGGCAGGAGCTTGTGGAGAAAAGTGAAAAAGCTTACAGCACCTGGTATTCCCAGGCGGTCTCCCATCCAAGTACTAACCAGGCCCGACCCTGCTTAGCTTCCGAGATCAGACGAGATTGGGCGTGTTCAGGGTGGTATGGCCGTAAGCTGTCCAAGGTACCACGCATGGGCCTTTTAGGGATGTCGCTCGTCAGACGCGCCTTCAACGCCCAGGCGGCAGCTGCGCTGAGAGCGTTCCGATCCGTTCCTCCGTCGGAGAAATACCAGAGAGTGGGACTCCCGCGCACAGTTCTGCAAAGACACGGAGGAAAACCAGAGAGGATCCCTACGTTAAACACGGCAGGAGCTTGTGGAGAAAAGTGAAAAAGCTTACAGCAACTGGTATTCCCAGGCGGTCTCCCATCCAAGTACTAACTAGGCCCGACCCTGCTTAGCTTCCGAGATCAGACGAGATCGGGCGTGTTCAGGGTGGTATGGCTGTAAGCTGTCCAAGGTACCACGCATGGGCCTTTTAGGGATGTCGCTCGTCAGACGCGCCTTCAACGCCCAGGCGGCAGCTGCGCTGAGAGCGTTCCGATCCGTCGGAGAAATACCAGAGAGTGGGACTCCCGCGCACAGTTCTGCAAAGACACGGAGGAAAACCAGAGAGGATCCCTACGTTAAACACGGCAGGAGCTTGTGGAGAAAAGTGAAAAAGCTTACAGCACCTGGTATTCCCAGGCGGTCTCCCATCCAAGTACTAGGCCCGACCCTGCTTAGCTTCCGAGATCAGATGAGATCGGGCGTCTTCAGGGTGGTATGGCCGTAAGCTGTCCAAGGTACCACGCATGGGCCTTTTAGGGATGTCGCTCGTCAGACGCGCCTTCAACGCCCAGGCGGCAGCTGCGCTGAGAGCGTTCCGATCCGTCGGAGAAATACCAGAGAGTGGGACTCCCGCGCACAGTTCTGCAAAGACACGGAGGAAAACCAGAGAGGATCCCTACGTTAAACACGGCAGGAGCTTGTGGAGAAAAGTGAAAAAGCTTACAGCACCTGGTATTCCCAGGCGGTCTCCCATCCAAGTACTAACTAGGCCCGACCCTGCTTAGCTTCCGAGATCAGACGAGATCGGGCGTGTTCAGGGTGGTATGGCCGTAAGCTGTCCAAGGTACCACGCATGGGCCTTTTAGGGATGTCGCTCGTCAGACGCGCCTTCAACGCCCAGGCGGCAGCTGCGCTGAGAGCGTTCCGATCCGTTCCTCCGTCGGAGAAATACCAGAGAGTGGGACTCCCGCGCACAGTTCTGCAAAGACACGGAGGAAAACCAGAGAGGATCCCTACGTTAAACACGGCAGGAGCTTGTGGAGAAAAGTGAAAAAGCTTACAGCACCTGGTATTCCCAGGCGGTCTCCCATCCAAGTACTAACCAGGCCCGACCCTGCTTAGCTTCCGAGATCAGACGAGATTGGGCGTCTTCAGGGTGGTATGGCCGTAAGCTGTCCAAGGTACCACGCATGGGCCTTTTAGGGATGTCGCTCGTCAGACGCGCCTTCAACGCCCAGGCGGCAGCTGCGCTGAGAGCGTTCCGATCCGTTCCTCCGTCGGAGAAATACCAGAGAGTGGGACTCCCGCGCACAGTTCTGCAAAGACACGGAGGAAAACCAGAGAGGATCCCTACGTTAAACACGGCAGGAGCTTGTGGAGAAAAGTGAAAAAGCTTACAGCAACTGGTATTCCCAGGCGGTCTCCCATCCAAGTACTAACTAGGCCCGACCCTGCTTAGCTTCCGAGATCAGACGAGATCGGGCGTGTTCAGGGTGGTATGGCTGTAAGCTGTCCAAGGTACCACGCATGGGCCTTTTAGGGATGTCGCTCGTCAGACGCGCCTTCAACGCCCAGGCGGCAGCTGCGCTGAGAGCGTTCCGATCCGTCGGAGAAATACCAGAGAGTGGGACTCCCGCGCACAGTTCTGCAAAGACACGGAGGAAAACCAGAGAGGATCCCTACGTTAAACACGGCAGGAGCTTGTGGAGAAAAGTGAAAAAGCTTACAGCACCTGGTATTCCCAGGCGGTCTCCCATCCAAGTACTAGGCCCGACCCTGCTTAGCTTCCGAGATCAGATGAGATCGGGCGTCTTCAGGGTGGTATGGCCGTAAGCTGTCCAAGGTACCACGCATGGGCCTTTTAGGGATGTCGCTCGTCAGACGCGCCTTCAACGCCCAGGCGGCAGCTGCGCTGAGAGCGTTCCGATCCGTCGGAGAAATACCAGAGAGTGGGACTCCCGCGCACAGTTCTGCAAAGACACGGAGGAAAACCAGAGAGGATCCCTACGTTAAACACGGCAGGAGCTTGTGGAGAAAAGTGAAAAAGCTTACAGCACCTGGTATTCCCAGGCGGTCTCCCATCCAAGTACTAGGCCCGACCCTGCTTAGCTTCCGAGATCAGATGAGATCGGGCGTCTTCAGGGTGGTATGGCCGTAAGCTGTCCAAGGTACCACGCATGGGCCTTTTAGGGATGTCGCTCGTCAGACGCGCCTTCAACGCCCAGGCGGCAGCTGCGCTGAGAGCGTTCCGATCCGTTCCTCCGTCGGAGAAATACCAGAGAGTGGGACTCCCGCGCACAGTTCTGCAAAGACACGGAGGAAAACCAGAGAGGATCCCTACGTTAAACACGGCAGGAGCTTGTGGAGAAAAGTGAAAAAGCTTACAGCACCTGGTATTCCCAGGCGGTCTCCCATCCAAGTACTAACCAGGCCCGACCCTGCTTAGCTTCCGAGATCAGACGAGATCGGGCGTGTTCAGGGTGGTATGGCCGTAAGCTGTCCAAGGTACCACGCATGGGCCTTTTAGGGATGTCGCTCGTCAGACGCGCCTTCAACGCCCAGGCGGCAGCTGCGCTGAGAGCGTTCCGATCCGTTCCTCCGTCGGAGAAATACCAGAGAGTGGGACTCCCGCGCACAGTTCTGCAAAGACACGGAGGAAAACCAGAGAGGATCCCTACGTTAAACACGGCAGGAGCTTGTGGAGAAAAGTGAAAAAGCTTACAGCACCTGGTATTCCCAGGCGGTCTCCCATCCAAGTACTAACCAGGCCCGACCCTGCTTAGCTTCCGAGATCAGACGAGATCGGGCGTGTTCAGGGTGGTATGGCCGTAAGCTGTCCAAGGTACCACGCATGGGCCTTTTAGGGATGTCGCTCGTCAGACGCGCCTTCAACGCCCAGGCGGCAGCTGCGCTGAGAGCGTTCCGATCCGTTCCTCCGTCGGAGAAATACCAGAGAGTGGGACTCCCGCGCACAGTTCTGCAAAGACACGGAGGAAAACCAGAGAGGATCCCTACGTTAAACACGGCAGGAGCTTGTGGAGAAAAGTGAAAAAGCTTACAGCACCTGGTATTCCCAGGCGGTCTCCCATCCAAGTACTAACTAGGCCCGACCCTGCTTAGCTTCCGAGATCAGACGAGATCGGGCGTGTTCAGGGTGGTATGGCCGTAAGCTGTCCAAGGTACCACGCATGGGCCTTTTAGGGATGTCGCTCGTCAGACGCGCCTTCAACGCCCAGGCGGCAGCTGCGCTGAGAGCGTTCCGATCCGTTCCTCCGTCGGAGAAATACCAGAGAGTGGGACTCCCGCGCACAGTTCTGCAAAGACACGGAGGAAAACCAGAGAGGATCCCTACGTTAAACACGGCAGGAGCTTGTGGAGAAAAGTGAAAAAGCTTACAGCACCTGGTATTCCCAGGCGGTCTCCCATCCAAGTACTAACCAGGCCCGACCCTGCTTAGCTTCCGAGATCAGACGAGATTGGGCGTGTTCAGGGTGGTATGGCCGTAAGCTGTCCAAGGTACCACGCATGGGCCTTTTAGGGATGTCGCTCGTCAGACGCGCCTTCAACGCCCAGGCGGCAGCTGCGCTGAGAGCGTTCCGATCCGTTCCTCCGTCGGAGAAATACCAGAGAGTGGGACTCCCGCGCACAGTTCTGCAAAGACACGGAGGAAAACCAGAGAGGATTCCTACGTTAAACACGGCAGGAGCTTGTGGAGAAAAGTGAAAAAGCTTACAGCAACTGGTATTCCCAGGCGGTCTCCCATCCAAGTACTAACTAGGCCCGACCCTGCTTAGCTTCCGAGATCAGACGAGATCGGGCGTGTTCAGGGTGGTATGGCTGTAAGCTGTCCAAGGTACCACGCATGGGCCTTTTAGGGATGTCGCTCGTCAGACGCGCCTTCAACGCCCAGGCGGCAGCTGCGCTGAGAGCGTTCCGATCCGTCGGAGAAATACCAGAGAGTGGGACTCCCGCGCACAGTTCTGCAAAGACACGGAGGAAAACCAGAGAGGATCCCTACGTTAAACACGGCAGGAGCTTGTGGAGAAAAGTGAAAAAGCTTACAGCACCTGGTATTCCCAGGCGGTCTCCCATCCAAGTACTAGGCCCGACCCTGCTTAGCTTCCGAGATCAGATGAGATCGGGCGTCTTCAGGGTGGTATGGCCGTAAGCTGTCCAAGGTACCACGCATGGGCCTTTTAGGGATGTCGCTCGTCAGACGCGCCTTCAACGCCCAGGCGGCAGCTGCGCTGAGAGCGTTCCGATCCGTCGGAGAAATACCAGAGAGTGGGACTCCCGCGCACAGTTCTGCAAAGACACGGAGGAAAACCAGAGAGGATCCCTACGTTAAACACGGCAGGAGCTTGTGGAGAAAAGTGAAAAAGCTTACAGCACCTGGTATTCCCAGGCGGTCTCCCATCCAAGTACTAGGCCCGACCCTGCTTAGCTTCCGAGATCAGATGAGATCGGGCGTCTTCAGGGTGGTATGGCCGTAAGCTGTCCAAGGTACCACGCATGGGCCTTTTAGGGATGTCGCTCGTCAGACGCGCCTTCAACGCCCAGGCGGCAGCTGCGCTGAGAGCGTTCCGATCCGTTCCTCCGTCGGAGAAATACCAGAGAGTGGGACTCCCGCGCACAGTTCTGCAAAGACACGGAGGAAAACCAGAGAGGATCCCTATGTTAAACACGGCAGGAGCTTGTGGAGAAAAGTGAAAAAGCTTACAGCACCTGGTATTCCCAGGCGGTCTCCCATCCAAGTACTAACCAGGCCCGACCCTGCTTAGCTTCCGAGATCAGACGAGATCGGGCGTGTTCAGGGTGGTATGGCCGTAAGCTGTCCAAGGTACCACGCATGGGCCTTTTAGGGATGTCGCTCGTCAGACGCGCCTTCAACGCCCAGGCGGCAGCTGCGCTGAGAGCGTTCCGATCCGTTCCTCCGTCGGAGAAATACCAGAGAGTGGGACTCCCGCGCACAGTTCTGCAAAGACACGGAGGAAAACCAGAGAGGATCCCTACGTTAAACACGGCAGGAGCTTGTGGAGAAAAGTGAAAAAGCTTACAGCACCTGGTATTCCCAGGCGGTCTCCCATCCAAGTACTAACCAGGCCCGACCCTGCTTAGCTTCCGAGATCAGGCGTGTTCAGGGTGGTATGGCCGTAAGCTGTCCAAGGTACCACGCATGGGCCTTTTAGGGATGTCGCTCGTCAGACGCGCCTTCAACGCCCAGGCGGCAGCTGCGCTGAGAGCGTTCCGATCCGTTCCTCCGTCGGAGAAATACCAGAGAGTGGGACTCCCGCGCACAGTTCTGCAAAGACACGGAGGAAAACCAGAGAGGATCCCTACGTTAAACACGGCAGGAGCTTGTGGAGAAAAGTGAAAAAGCTTACAGCACCTGGTATTCCCAGGCGGTCTCCCATCCAAGTACTAACCAGGCCCGACCCTGCTTAGCTTCCGAGATCAGACGAGATCGGGCGTGTTCAGGGTGGTATGGCCGTAAGCTGTCCAAGGTACCACGCATGGGCCTTTTAGGGATGTCGCTCGTCAGACGCGCCTTCAACGCCCAGGCGGCAGCTGCGCTGAGAGCGTTCCGATCCGTTCCTCCGTCGGAGAAATAGCAGAGAGTGGGACTCCCGCGCACAGTTCTGCAAAGACACGGAGGAAAACCAGAGAGGATCCCTATGTTAGACACGGCAGGAGCTTGTGGAGAAAAGTGAAAAAGCTTACAGCACCTGGTATTCCCAGGCGGTCTCCCATCCAAGTACTAACCAGGCCCGACCCTGCTTAGCTTCCGAGATCAGACGAGATCGGGCGTGTTCAGGGTGGTATGGCCGTAAGCTGTCCAAGGTACCACGCATGGGCCTTTTAGGGATGTCGCTCGTCAGACGCGCCTTCAACGCCCAGGCGGCAGCTGCGCTGAGAGCGTTCCGATCCGTTCCTCCGTCGGAGAAATACCAGAGAGTGGGACTCCCGCGCACAGTTCTGCAAAGACACGGAGGAAAACCAGAGAGGATCCCTACGTTAAACACGGCAGGAGCTTGTGGAGAAAAGTGAAAAAGCTTACAGCACCTGGTATTCCCAGGCGGTCTCCCATCCAAGTACTAACCAGGCCCGACCCTGCTTAGCTTCCGAGATCAGACGAGATCGGGCGTGTTCAGGGTGGTATGGCTGTAAGCTGTCCAAGGTACCACGCATGGGCCTTTTAGGGATGTCGCTCGTCAGACGCGCCTTCAACGCCCAGGCGGCAGCTGCGCTGAGAGCGTTCCGATCCGTTCCTCCGTCGGAGAAATACCAGAGAGTGGGACTCCCGCGCACAGTTCTGCAAAGACACGGAGGAAAACCAGAGAGGATCCCTACGTTAAACACGGCAGGAGCTTGTGGAGAAAAGTGAAAAAGCTTACAGCACCTGGTATTCCCAGGCGGTCTCCCATCCAAGTACTAGGCCCGACCCTGCTTAGCTTCCGAGATCAGATGAGATCGGGCGTCTTCAGGGTGGTATGGCCGTAAGCTGTCCAAGGTACCACGCATGGGCCTTTTAGGGATGTCGCTCGTCAGACGCGCCTTCAACGCCCAGGCGGCAGCTGCGCTGAGAGCGTTCCGATCCGTTCCTCCGTCGGAGAAATACCAGAGAGTGGGACTCCCGCGCACAGTTCTGCAAAGACACGGAGGAAAACCAGAGAGGATCCCTACGTTAAACACGGCAGGAGCTTGTGGAGAAAAGTGAAAAAGCTTACAGCACCTGGTATTCCCAGGCGGTCTCCCATCCAAGTACTAACCAGGCCCGACCCTGCTTAGCTTCCGAGATCAGACGAGATCGGGCGTGTTCAGGGTGGTATGGCCGTAAGCTGTCCAAGGTACCACGCATGGGCCTTTTAGGGATGTCGCTCGTCAGACGCGCCTTCAACGCCCAGGCGGCAGCTGCGCTGAGAGCGTTCCGATCCGTTCCTCCGTCGGAGAAATACCAGAGAGTGGGACTCCCGCGCACAGTTCTGCAAAGACACGGAGGAAAACCAGAGAGGATCCCTACGTTAAACACGGCAGGAGCTTGTGGAGAAAAGTGAAAAAGCTTACAGCACCTGGTATTCCCAGGCGGTCTCCCATCCAAGTACTAACCAGGCCCGACCCTGCTTAGCTTCCGAGATCAGGCGTGTTCAGGGTGGTATGGCCGTAAGCTGTCCAAGGTACCACGCATGGGCCTTTTAGGGATGTCGCTCGTCAGACGCGCCTTCAACGCCCAGGCGGCAGCTGCGCTGAGAGCGTTCCGATCCGTTCCTCCGTCGGAGAAATACCAGAGAGTGGGACTCCCGCGCACAGTTCTGCAAAGACACGGAGGAAAACCAGAGAGGATCCCTACGTTAAACACGGCAGGAGCTTGTGGAGAAAAGTGAAAAAGCTTACAGCACCTGGTATTCCCAGGCGGTCTCCCATCCAAGTACTAACCAGGCCCGACCCTGCTTAGCTTCCGAGATCAGACGAGATCGGGCGTGTTCAGGGTGGTATGGCCGTAAGCTGTCCAAGGTACCACGCATGGGCCTTTTAGGGATGTCGCTCGTCAGACGCGCCTTCAACGCCCAGGCGGCAGCTGCGCTGAGAGCGTTCCGATCCGTTCCTCCGTCGGAGAAATACCAGAGAGTGGGACTCCCGCGCACAGTTCTGCAAAGACACGGAGGAAAACCAGAGAGGATCCCTACGTTAAACACGGCAGGAGCTTGTGGAGAAAAGTGAAAAAGCTTACAGCACCTGGTATTCCCAGGCGGTCTCCCATCCAAGTACTAACCAGGCCCGACCCTGCTTAGCTTCCGAGATCAGACGAGATCGGGCGTGTTCAGGGTGGTATGGCCGTAAGCTGTCCAAGGTACCACGCATGGGCCTTTTAGGGATGTCGCTCGTCAGACGCGCCTTCAACGCCCAGGCGGCAGCTGCGCTGAGAGCGTTCCGATCCGTTCCTCCGTCGGAGAAATACCAGAGAGTGGGACTCCCGCGCACAGTTCTGCAAAGACACGGAGGAAAACCAGAGAGGATCCCTACGTTAAACACGGCAGGAGCTTGTGGAGAAAAGTGAAAAAGCTTACAGCACCTGGTATTCCCAGGCGGTCTCCCATCCAAGTACTAACTAGGCCCGACCCTGCTTAGCTTCCGAGATCAGACGAGATCGGGCGTGTTCAGGGTGGTATGGCCGTAAGCTGTCCAAGGTACCACGCATGGGCCTTTTAGGGATGTCGCTCGTCAGACGCGCCTTCAACGCCCAGGCGGCAGCTGCGCTGAGAGCGTTCCGATCCGTTCCTCCGTCGGAGAAATACCAGAGAGTGGGACTCCCGCGCACAGTTCTGCAAAGACACGGAGGAAAACCAGAGAGGATCCCTACGTTAAACACGGCAGGAGCTTGTGGAGAAAAGTGAAAAAGCTTACAGCACCTGGTATTCCCAGGCGGTCTCCCATCCAAGTACTAACCAGGCCCGACCCTGCTTAGCTTCCGAGATCAGACGAGATTGGGCGTGTTCAGGGTGGTATGGCCGTAAGCTGTCCAAGGTACCACGCATGGGCCTTTTAGGGATGTCGCTCGTCAGACGCGCCTTCAACGCCCAGGCGGCAGCTGCGCTGAGAGCGTTCCGATCCGTTCCTCCGTCGGAGAAATACCAGAGAGTGGGACTCCCGCGCACAGTTCTGCAAAGACACGGAGGAAAACCAGAGAGGATCCCTACGTTAAACACGGCAGGAGCTTGTGGAGAAAAGTGAAAAAGCTTACAGCAACTGGTATTCCCAGGCGGTCTCCCATCCAAGTACTAATTAGGCCCGACCCTGCTTAGCTTCCGAGATCAGACGAGATCGGGCGTGTTCAGGGTGGTATGGCTGTAAGCTGTCCAAGGTACCACGCATGGGCCTTTTAGGGATGTCGCTCGTCAGACGCGCCTTCAACGCCCAGGCGGCAGCTGCGCTGAGAGCGTTCCGATCCGTCGGAGAAATACCAGAGAGTGGGACTCCCGCGCACAGTTCTGCAAAGACACGGAGGAAAACCAGAGAGGATCCCTACGTTAAACACGGCAGGAGCTTGTGGAGAAAAGTGAAAAAGCTTACAGCACCTGGTATTCCCAGGCGGTCTCCCATCCAAGTACTAGGCCCGACCCTGCTTAGCTTCCGAGATCAGATGAGATCGGGCGTCTTCAGGGTGGTATGGCCGTAAGCTGTCCAAGGTACCACGCATGGGCCTTTTAGGGATGTCGCTCGTCAGACGTGCCTTCAACGCCCAGGCGGCAGCTGCGCTGAGAGCGTTCCGATCCGTCGGAGAAATACCAGAGAGTGGGACTCCCGCGCACAGTTCTGCAAAGACACGGAGGAAAACCAGAGAGGATCCCTACGTTAAACACGGCAGGAGCTTGTGGAGAAAAGTGAAAAAGCTTACAGCACCTGGTATTCCCAGGCGGTCTCCCATCCAAGTACTAGGCCCGACCCTGCTTAGCTTCCGAGATCAGATGAGATCGGGCGTCTTCAGGGTGGTATGGCCGTAAGCTGTCCAAGGTACCACGCATGGGCCTTTTAGGGATGTCGCTCGTCAGACGCGCCTTCAACGCCCAGGCGGCAGCTGCGCTGAGAGCGTTCCGATCCGTTCCTCCGTCGGAGAAATACCAGAGAGTGGGACTCCCGCGCACAGTTCTGCAAAGACACGGAGGAAAACCAGAGAGGATCCCTACGTTAAACACGGCAGGAGCTTGTGGAGAAAAGTGAAAAAGCTTACAGCACCTGGTATTCCCAGGCGGTCTCCCATCCAAGTACTAACCAGGCCCGACCCTGCTTAGCTTCCGAGATCAGACGAGATCGGGCGTGTTCAGGGTGGTATGGCCGTAAGCTGTCCAAGGTACCACGCATGGGCCTTTTAGGGATGTCGCTCGTCAGACGCGCCTTCAACGCCCAGGCGGCAGCTGCGCTGAGAGCGTTCCGATCCGTTCCTCCGTCGGAGAAATACCAGAGAGTGGGACTCCCGCGCACAGTTCTGCAAAGACACGGAGGAAAACCAGAGAGGATCCCTACGTTAAACACGGCAGGAGCTTGTGGAGAAAAGTGAAAAAGCTTACAGCACCTGGTATTCCCAGGCGGTCTCCCATCCAAGTACTAACCAGGCCCGACCCTGCTTAGCTTCCGAGATCAGGCGTGTTCAGGGTGGTATGGCCGTAAGCTGTCCAAGGTACCACGCATGGGCCTTTTAGGGATGTCGCTCGTCAGACGCGCCTTCAACGCCCAGGCGGCAGCTGCGCTGAGAGCGTTCCGATCCGTTCCTCCGTCGGAGAAATACCAGAGAGTGGGACTCCCGCGCACAGTTCTGCAAAGACACGGAGGAAAACCAGAGAGGATCCCTACGTTAAACACGGCAGGAGCTTGTGGAGAAAAGTGAAAAAGCTTACAGCACCTGGTATTCCCAGGCGGTCTCCCATCCAAGTACTAACCAGGCCCGACCCTGCTTAGCTTCCGAGATCAGACGAGATCGGGCGTGTTCAGGGTGGTATGGCCGTAAGCTGTCCAAGGTACCACGCATGGGCCTTTTAGGGATGTCGCTCGTCAGACGCGCCTTCAACGCCCAGGCGGCAGCTGCGCTGAGAGCGTTCCGATCCGTTCCTCCGTCGGAGAAATAGCAGAGAGTGGGACTCCCGCGCACAGTTCTGCAAAGACACGGAGGAAAACCAGAGAGGATCCCTATGTTAGACACGGCAGGAGCTTGTGGAGAAAAGTGAAAAAGCTTACAGCACCTGGTATTCCCAGGCGGTCTCCCATCCAAGTACTAACCAGGCCCGACCCTGCTTAGCTTCCGAGATCAGACGAGATCGGGCGTGTTCAGGGTGGTATGGCCGTAAGCTGTCCAAGGTACCACGCATGGGCCTTTTAGGGATGTCGCTCGTCAGACGCGCCTTCAACGCCCAGGCGGCAGCTGCGCTGAGAGCGTTCCGATCCGTTCCTCCGTCGGAGAAATACCAGAGAGTGGGACTCCCGCGCACAGTTCTGCAAAGACACGGAGGAAAACCAGAGAGGATCCCTACGTTAAACACGGCAGGAGCTTGTGGAGAAAAGTGAAAAAGCTTACAGCACCTGGTATTCCCAGGCGGTCTCCCATCCAAGTACTAACCAGGCCCGACCCTGCTTAGCTTCCGAGATCAGACGAGATCGGGCGTGTTCAGGGTGGTATGGCTGTAAGCTGTCCAAGGTACCACGCATGGGCCTTTTAGGGATGTCGCTCGTCAGACGCGCCTTCAACGCCCAGGCGGCAGCTGCGCTGAGAGCGTTCCGATCCGTTCCTCCGTCGGAGAAATACCAGAGAGTGGGACTCCCGCGCACAGTTCTGCAAAGACACGGAGGAAAACCAGAGAGGATCCCTACGTTAAACACGGCAGGAGCTTGTGGAGAAAAGTGAAAAAGCTTACAGCACCTGGTATTCCCAGGCGGTCTCCCATCCAAGTACTAGGCCCGACCCTGCTTAGCTTCCGAGATCAGATGAGATCGGGCGTCTTCAGGGTGGTATGGCCGTAAGCTGTCCAAGGTACCACGCATGGGCCTTTTAGGGATGTCGCTCGTCAGACGCGCCTTCAACGCCCAGGCGGCAGCTGCGCTGAGAGCGTTCCGATCCGTTCCTCCGTCGGAGAAATACCAGAGAGTGGGACTCCCGCGCACAGTTCTGCAAAGACACGGAGGAAAACCAGAGAGGATCCCTACGTTAAACACGGCAGGAGCTTGTGGAGAAAAGTGAAAAAGCTTACAGCACCTGGTATTCCCAGGCGGTCTCCCATCCAAGTACTAACCAGGCCCGACCCTGCTTAGCTTCCGAGATCAGACGAGATCGGGCGTGTTCAGGGTGGTATGGCCGTAAGCTGTCCAAGGTACCACGCATGGGCCTTTTAGGGATGTCGCTCGTCAGACGCGCCTTCAACGCCCAGGCGGCAGCTGCGCTGAGAGCGTTCCGATCCGTTCCTCCGTCGGAGAAATACCAGAGAGTGGGACTCCCGCGCACAGTTCTGCAAAGACACGGAGGAAAACCAGAGAGGATCCCTACGTTAAACACGGCAGGAGCTTGTGGAGAAAAGTGAAAAAGCTTACAGCACCTGGTATTCCCAGGCGGTCTCCCATCCAAGTACTAACCAGGCCCGACCCTGCTTAGCTTCCGAGATCAGGCGTGTTCAGGGTGGTATGGCCGTAAGCTGTCCAAGGTACCACGCATGGGCCTTTTAGGGATGTCGCTCGTCAGACGCGCCTTCAACGCCCAGGCGGCAGCTGCGCTGAGAGCGTTCCGATCCGTTCCTCCGTCGGAGAAATACCAGAGAGTGGGACTCCCGCGCACAGTTCTGCAAAGACACGGAGGAAAACCAGAGAGGATCCCTACGTTAAACACGGCAGGAGCTTGTGGAGAAAAGTGAAAAAGCTTACAGCACCTGGTATTCCCAGGCGGTCTCCCATCCAAGTACTAACCAGGCCCGACCCTGCTTAGCTTCCGAGATCAGACGAGATCGGGCGTGTTCAGGGTGGTATGGCCGTAAGCTGTCCAAGGTACCACGCATGGGCCTTTTAGGGATGTCGCTCGTCAGACGCGCCTTCAACGCCCAGGCGGCAGCTGCGCTGAGAGCGTTCCGATCCGTTCCTCCGTCGGAGAAATACCAGAGAGTGGGACTCCCGCGCACAGTTCTGCAAAGACACGGAGGAAAACCAGAGAGGATCCCTACGTTAAACACGGCAGGAGCTTGTGGAGAAAAGTGAAAAAGCTTACAGCACCTGGTATTCCCAGGCGGTCTCCCATCCAAGTACTAACCAGGCCCGACCCTGCTTAGCTTCCGAGATCAGACGAGATCGGGCGTGTTCAGGGTGGTATGGCCGTAAGCTGTCCAAGGTACCACGCATGGGCCTTTTAGGGATGTCGCTCGTCAGACGCGCCTTCAACGCCCAGGCGGCAGCTGCGCTGAGAGCGTTCCGATCCGTTCCTCCGTCGGAGAAATACCAGAGAGTGGGACTCCCGCGCACAGTTCTGCAAAGACACGGAGGAAAACCAGAGAGGATCCCTACGTTAAACACGGCAGGAGCTTGTGGAGAAAAGTGAAAAAGCTTACAGCACCTGGTATTCCCAGGCGGTCTCCCATCCAAGTACTAACTAGGCCCGACCCTGCTTAGCTTCCGAGATCAGACGAGATCGGGCGTGTTCAGGGTGGTATGGCCGTAAGCTGTCCAAGGTACCACGCATGGGCCTTTTAGGGATGTCGCTCGTCAGACGCGCCTTCAACGCCCAGGCGGCAGCTGCGCTGAGAGCGTTCCGATCCGTTCCTCCGTCGGAGAAATACCAGAGAGTGGGACTCCCGCGCACAGTTCTGCAAAGACACGGAGGAAAACCAGAGAGGATCCCTACGTTAAACACGGCAGGAGCTTGTGGAGAAAAGTGAAAAAGCTTACAGCACCTGGTATTCCCAGGCGGTCTCCCATCCAAGTACTAACCAGGCCCGACCCTGCTTAGCTTCCGAGATCAGACGAGATTGGGCGTGTTCAGGGTGGTATGGCCGTAAGCTGTCCAAGGTACCACGCATGGGCCTTTTAGGGATGTCGCTCGTCAGACGCGCCTTCAACGCCCAGGCGGCAGCTGCGCTGAGAGCGTTCCGATCCGTTCCTCCGTCGGAGAAATACCAGAGAGTGGGACTCCCGCGCACAGTTCTGCAAAGACACGGAGGAAAACCAGAGAGGATCCCTACGTTAAACACGGCAGGAGCTTGTGGAGAAAAGTGAAAAAGCTTACAGCAACTGGTATTCCCAGGCGGTCTCCCATCCAAGTACTAATTAGGCCCGACCCTGCTTAGCTTCCGAGATCAGACGAGATCGGGCGTGTTCAGGGTGGTATGGCTGTAAGCTGTCCAAGGTACCACGCATGGGCCTTTTAGGGATGTCGCTCGTCAGACGCGCCTTCAACGCCCAGGCGGCAGCTGCGCTGAGAGCGTTCCGATCCGTCGGAGAAATACCAGAGAGTGGGACTCCCGCGCACAGTTCTGCAAAGACACGGAGGAAAACCAGAGAGGATCCCTACGTTAAACACGGCAGGAGCTTGTGGAGAAAAGTGAAAAAGCTTACAGCACCTGGTATTCCCAGGCGGTCTCCCATCCAAGTACTAGGCCCGACCCTGCTTAGCTTCCGAGATCAGATGAGATCGGGCGTCTTCAGGGTGGTATGGCCGTAAGCTGTCCAAGGTACCACGCATGGGCCTTTTAGGGATGTCGCTCGTCAGACGTGCCTTCAACGCCCAGGCGGCAGCTGCGCTGAGAGCGTTCCGATCCGTCGGAGAAATACCAGAGAGTGGGACTCCCGCGCACAGTTCTGCAAAGACACGGAGGAAAACCAGAGAGGATCCCTACGTTAAACACGGCAGGAGCTTGTGGAGAAAAGTGAAAAAGCTTACAGCACCTGGTATTCCCAGGCGGTCTCCCATCCAAGTACTAGGCCCGACCCTGCTTAGCTTCCGAGATCAGATGAGATCGGGCGTCTTCAGGGTGGTATGGCCGTAAGCTGTCCAAGGTACCACGCATGGGCCTTTTAGGGATGTCGCTCGTCAGACGCGCCTTCAACGCCCAGGCGGCAGCTGCGCTGAGAGCGTTCCGATCCGTTCCTCCGTCGGAGAAATACCAGAGAGTGGGACTCCCGCGCACAGTTCTGCAAAGACACGGAGGAAAACCAGAGAGGATCCCTACGTTAAACACGGCAGGAGCTTGTGGAGAAAAGTGAAAAAGCTTACAGCACCTGGTATTCCCAGGCGGTCTCCCATCCAAGTACTAACCAGGCCCGACCCTGCTTAGCTTCCGAGATCAGACGAGATCGGGCGTGTTCAGGGTGGTATGGCCGTAAGCTGTCCAAGGTACCACGCATGGGCCTTTTAGGGATGTCGCTCGTCAGACGCGCCTTCAACGCCCAGGCGGCAGCTGCGCTGAGAGCGTTCCGATCCGTTCCTCCGTCGGAGAAATACCAGAGAGTGGGACTCCCGCGCACAGTTCTGCAAAGACACGGAGGAAAACCAGAGAGGATCCCTACGTTAAACACGGCAGGAGCTTGTGGAGAAAAGTGAAAAAGCTTACAGCACCTGGTATTCCCAGGCGGTCTCCCATCCAAGTACTAACCAGGCCCGACCCTGCTTAGCTTCCGAGATCAGGCGTGTTCAGGGTGGTATGGCCGTAAGCTGTCCAAGGTACCACGCATGGGCCTTTTAGGGATGTCGCTCGTCAGACGCGCCTTCAACGCCCAGGCGGCAGCTGCGCTGAGAGCGTTCCGATCCGTTCCTCCGTCGGAGAAATACCAGAGAGTGGGACTCCCGCGCACAGTTCTGCAAAGACACGGAGGAAAACCAGAGAGGATCCCTACGTTAAACACGGCAGGAGCTTGTGGAGAAAAGTGAAAAAGCTTACAGCACCTGGTATTCCCAGGCGGTCTCCCATCCAAGTACTAACCAGGCCCGACCCTGCTTAGCTTCCGAGATCAGACGAGATCGGGCGTGTTCAGGGTGGTATGGCCGTAAGCTGTCCAAGGTACCACGCATGGGCCTTTTAGGGATGTCGCTCGTCAGACGCGCCTTCAACGCCCAGGCGGCAGCTGCGCTGAGAGCGTTCCGATCCGTTCCTCCGTCGGAGAAATAGCAGAGAGTGGGACTCCCGCGCACAGTTCTGCAAAGACACGGAGGAAAACCAGAGAGGATCCCTATGTTAGACACGGCAGGAGCTTGTGGAGAAAAGTGAAAAAGCTTACAGCACCTGGTATTCCCAGGCGGTCTCCTATCCAAGTACTAACCAGGCCCGACCCTGCTTAGCTTCCGAGATCAGACGAGATCGGGCGTGTTCAGGGTGGTATGGCCGTAAGCTGTCCAAGGTACCACGCATGGGCCTTTTAGGGATGTCGCTCGTCAGACGCGCCTTCAACGCCCAGGCGGCAGCTGCGCTGAGAGCGTTCCGATCCGTTCCTCCGTCGGAGAAATACCAGAGAGTGGGACTCCCGCGCACAGTTCTGCAAAGACACGGAGGAAAACCAGAGAGGATCCCTACGTTAAACACGGCAGGAGCTTGTGGAGAAAAGTGAAAAAGCTTACAGCACCTGGTATTCCCAGGCGGTCTCCCATCCAAGTACTAACCAGGCCCGACCCTGCTTAGCTTCCGAGATCAGACGAGATCGGGCGTGTTCAGGGTGGTATGGCTGTAAGCTGTCCAAGGTACCACGCATGGGCCTTTTAGGGATGTCGCTCGTCAGACGCGCCTTCAACGCCCAGGCGGCAGCTGCGCTGAGAGCGTTCCGATCCGTTCCTCCGTCGGAGAAATACCAGAGAGTGGGACTCCCGCGCACAGTTCTGCAAAGACACGGAGGAAAACCAGAGAGGATCCCTACGTTAAACACGGCAGGAGCTTGTGGAGAAAAGTGAAAAAGCTTACAGAACCTGGTATTCCCAGGCGGTCTCCCATCCAAGTACTAACTAGGCCCGACCCTGCTTAGCTTCCGAGATCAGACGAGATCGGGCGTGTTCAGGGTGGTATGGCCGTAAGCTGTCCAAGGTACCACGCATGGGCCTTTTAGGGATGTCGCTCGTCAGACGCGCCTTCAACGCCCAGGCGGCAGCTGCGCTGAGAGCGTTCCGATCCGTCGGAGAAATACCAGAGAGTGGGACTCCCGCGCACAGTTCTGCAAAGACACGGAGGAAAACCAGAGAGGATCCCTACGTTAAACACGGCAGGAGCTTGTGGAGAAAAGTGAAAAAGCTTACAGCACCTGGTATTCCCAGGCGGTCTCCCATCCAAGTACTAACCAGGCCCGACCCTGCTTAGCTTCCGAGATCAGACGAGATCGGGCGTGTTCAGGGTGGTATGGCCGTAAGCTGTCCAAGGTACCACGCATGGGCCTTTTAGGGATGTCGCTCGTCAGACGCGCCTTCAACGCCCAGGCGGCAGCTGCGCTGAGAGCGTTCCGATCCGTTCCTCCGTCGGAGAAATACCAGAGAGTGGGACTCCCGCGCACAGTTCTGCAAAGACACGGAGGAAAACCAGAGAGGATCCCTACGTTAAACACGGCAGGAGCTTGTGGAGAAAAGTGAAAAAGCTTACAGCACCTGGTATTCCCAGGCGGTCTCCCATCCAAGTACTAACCAGGCCCGACCCTGCTTAGCTTCCGAGATCAGACGAGATCGGGCGTGTTCAGGGTGGTATGGCCGTAAGCTGTCCAAGGTACCACGCATGGGCCTTTTAGGGATGTCGCTCGTCAGACGCGCCTTCAACGCCCAGGCGGCAGCTGCGCTGAGAGCGTTCCGATCCGTTCCTCCGTCGGAGAAATACCAGAGAGTGGGACTCCCGCGCACAGTTCTGCAAAGACACGGAGGAAAACCAGAGAGGATCCCTACGTTAAACACGGCAGGAGCTTGTGGAGAAAAGTGAAAAAGCTTACAGAACCTGGTATTCCCAGGCGGTCTCCCATCCAAGTACTAACTAGGCCCGACCCTGCTTAGCTTCCGAGATCAGACGAGATCGGGCGTGTTCAGGGTGGTATGGCCGTAAGCTGTCCAAGGTACCACGCATGGGCCTTTTAGGGATGTCGCTCGTCAGACGCGCCTTCAACGCCCAGGCGGCAGCTGCGCTGAGAGCGTTCCGATCCGTCGGAGAAATACCAGAGAGTGGGACTCCCGCGCACAGTTCTGCAAAGACACGGAGGAAAACCAGAGAGGATCCCTACGTTAAACACGGCAGGAGCTTGTGGAGAAAAGTGAAAAAGCTTACAGCACCTGGTATTCCCAGGCGGTCTCCCATCCAAGTACTAACCAGGCCCGACCCTGCTTAGCTTCCGAGATCAGACGAGATCGGGCGTGTTCAGGGTGGTATGGCCGTAAGCTGTCCAAGGTACCACGCATGGGCCTTTTAGGGATGTCGCTCGTCAGACGCGCCTTCAACGCCCAGGCGGCAGCTGCGCTGAGAGCGTTCCGATCCGTTCCTCCGTCGGAGAAATACCAGAGAGTGGGACTCCCGCGCACAGTTCTGCAAAGACACGGAGGAAAACCAGAGAGGATCCCTACGTTAAACACGGCAGGAGCTTGTGGAGAAAAGTGAAAAAGCTTACAGCACTTGGTATTCCCAGGCGGTCTCCCATCCAAGTACTAACCAGGCCCGACCCTGCTTAGCTTCCGAGATCAGACGAGATCGGGCGTGTTCAGGGTGGTATGGCCGTAAGCTGTCCAAGGTACCACGCATGGGCCTTTTAGGGATGTCGCTCGTCAGACGCGCCTTCAACGCCCAGGCGGCAGCTGCGCTGAGAGCGTTCCGATCCGTTCCTCCGTCGGAGAAATACCAGAGAGTGGGACTCCCGCGCACAGTTCTGCAAAGACACGGAGGAAAACCAGAGAGGATCCCTACGTTAAACACGGCAGGAGCTTGTGGAGAAAAGTGAAAAAGCTTACAGCACCTGGTATTCCCAGGCGGTCTCCCATCCAAGTACTAACCAGGCCCGACCCTGCTTAGCTTCCGAGATCAGACGAGATCGGGCGTGTTCAGGGTGGTATGGCCGTAAGCTGTCCAAGGTACCACGCATGGGCCTTTTAGGGATGTCGCTCGTCAGACGCGCCTTCAACGCCCAGGCGGCAGCTGCGCTGAGAGCGTTCCGATCCGTTCCTCCGTCGGAGAAATACCAGAGAGTGGGACTCCCGCGCACAGTTCTGCAAAGACACGGAGGAAAACCAGAGAGGATCCCTACGTTAAACACGGCAGGAGCTTGTGGAGAAAAGTGAAAAAGCTTACAGCACCTGGTATTCCCAGGCGGTCTCCCATCCAAGTACTAACCAGGCCCGACCCTGCTTAGCTTCCGAGATCAGACGAGATCGGGCGTGTTCAGGGTGGTATGGCCGTAAGCTGTCCAAGGTACCACGCATGGGCCTTTTAGGGATGTCGCTCGTCAGACGCGCCTTCAACGCCCAGGCGGCAGCTGCGCTGAGAGCGTTCCGATCCGTTCCTCCGTCGGAGAAATACCAGAGAGTGGGACTCCCGCGCACAGTTCTGCAAAGACACGGAGGAAAACCAGAGAGGATCCCTACGTTAAACACGGCAGGAGCTTGTGGAGAAAAGTGAAAAAGCTTACAGAACCTGGTATTCCCAGGCGGTCTCCCATCCAAGTACTAACTAGGCCCGACCCTGCTTAGCTTCCGAGATCAGACGAGATCGGGCGTGTTCAGGGTGGTATGGCCGTAAGCTGTCCAAGGTACCACGCATGGGCCTTTTAGGGATGTCGCTCGTCAGACGCGCCTTCAACGCCCAGGCGGCAGCTGCGCTGAGAGCGTTCCGATCCGTCGGAGAAATACCAGAGAGTGGGACTCCCGCGCACAGTTCTGCAAAGACACGGAGGAAAACCAGAGAGGATCCCTACGTTAAACACGGCAGGAGCTTGTGGAGAAAAGTGAAAAAGCTTACAGCACCTGGTATTCCCAGGCGGTCTCCCATCCAAGTACTAACCAGGCCCGACCCTGCTTAGCTTCCGAGATCAGACGAGATCGGGCGTGTTCAGGGTGGTATGGCCGTAAGCTGTCCAAGGTACCACGCATGGGCCTTTTAGGGATGTCGCTCGTCAGACGCGCCTTCAACGCCCAGGCGGCAGCTGCGCTGAGAGCGTTCCGATCCGTTCCTCCGTCGGAGAAATACCAGAGAGTGGGACTCCCGCGCACAGTTCTGCAAAGACACGGAGGAAAACCAGAGAGGATCCCTACGTTAAACACGGCAGGAGCTTGTGGAGAAAAGTGAAAAAGCTTACAGCACCTGGTATTCCCAGGCGGTCTCCCATCCAAGTACTAACCAGGCCCGACCCTGCTTAGCTTCCGAGATCAGACGAGATCGGGCGTGTTCAGGGTGGTATGGCCGTAAGCTGTCCAAGGTACCACGCATGGGCCTTTTAGGGATGTCGCTCGTCAGACGCGCCTTCAACGCCCAGGCGGCAGCTGCGCTGAGAGCGTTCCGATCCGTTCCTCCGTCGGAGAAATACCAGAGAGTGGGACTCCCGCGCACAGTTCTGCAAAGACACGGAGGAAAACCAGAGAGGATCCCTACGTTAAACACGGCAGGAGCTTGTGGAGAAAAGTGAAAAAGCTTACAGCACCTGGTATTCCCAGGCGGTCTCCCATCCAAGTACTAACCAGGCCCGACCCTGCTTAGCTTCCGAGATCAGACGAGATCGGGCGTGTTCAGGGTGGTATGGCCGTAAGCTGTCCAAGGTACCACGCATGGGCCTTTTAGGGATGTCGCTCGTCAGACGCGCCTTCAACGCCCAGGCGGCAGCTGCGCTGAGAGCGTTCCGATCCGTTCCTCCGTCGGAGAAATACCAGAGAGTGGGACTCCCGCGCACAGTTCTGCAAAGACACGGAGGAAAACCAGAGAGGATCCCTACGTTAAACACGGCAGGAGCTTGTGGAGAAAAGTGAAAAAGCTTACAGCACCTGGTATTCCCAGGCGGTCTCCCATCCAAGTACTAACCAGGCCCGACCCTGCTTAGCTTCCGAGATCAGACGAGATCGGGCGTGTTCAGGGTGGTATGGCCGTAAGCTGTCCAAGGTACCACGCATGGGCCTTTTAGGGATGTCGCTCGTCAGACGCGCCTTCAACGCCCAGGCGGCAGCTGCGCTGAGAGCGTTCCGATCCGTTCCTCCGTCGGAGAAATACCAGAGAGTGGGACTCCCGCGCACAGTTCTGCAAAGACACGGAGGAAAACCAGAGAGGATCCCTACGTTAAACACGGCAGGAGCTTGTGGAGAAAAGTGAAAAAGCTTACAGCACCTGGTATTCCCAGGCGGTCTCCCATCCAAGTACTAACCAGGCCCGACCCTGCTTAGCTTCCGAGATCAGACGAGATCGGGCGTGTTCAGGGTGGTATGGCCGTAAGCTGTCCAAGGTACCACGCATGGGCCTTTTAGGGATGTCGCTCGTCAGACGCGCCTTCAACGCCCAGGCGGCAGCTGCGCTGAGAGCGTTCCGATCCGTTCCTCCGTCGGAGAAATACCAGAGAGTGGGACTCCCGCGCACAGTTCTGCAAAGACACGGAGGAAAACCAGAGAGGATCCCTACGTTAAACACGGCAGGAGCTTGTGGAGAAAAGTGAAAAAGCTTACAGCACCTGGTATTCCCAGGCGGTCTCCCATCCAAGTACTAACCAGGCCCGACCCTGCTTAGCTTCCGAGATCAGACGAGATCGGGCGTGTTCAGGGTGGTATGGCCGTAAGCTGTCCAAGGTACCACGCATGGGCCTTTTAGGGATGTCGCTCGTCAGACGCGCCTTCAACGCCCAGGCGGCAGCTGCGCTGAGAGCGTTCCGATCCGTTCCTCCGTCGGAGAAATACCAGAGAGTGGGACTCCCGCGCACAGTTCTGCAAAGACACGGAGGAAAACCAGAGAGGATCCCTACGTTAAACACGGCAGGAGCTTGTGGAGAAAAGTGAAAAAGCTTACAGCACCTGGTATTCCCAGGCGGTCTCCCATCCAAGTACTAACCAGGCCCGACCCTGCTTAGCTTCCGAGATCAGACGAGATCGGGCGTGTTCAGGGTGGTATGGCCGTAAGCTGTCCAAGGTACCACGCATGGGCCTTTTAGGGATGTCGCTCGTCAGACGCGCCTTCAACGCCCAGGCGGCAGCTGCGCTGAGAGCGTTCCGATCCGTTCCTCCGTCGGAGAAATACCAGAGAGTGGGACTCCCGCGCACAGTTCTGCAAAGACACGGAGGAAAACCAGAGAGGATCCCTACGTTAAACACGGCAGGAGCTTGTGGAGAAAAGTGAAAAAGCTTACAGCACCTGGTATTCCCAGGCGGTCTCCCATCCAAGTACTAACCAGGCCCGACCCTGCTTAGCTTCCGAGATCAGACGAGATCGGGCGTGTTCAGGGTGGTATGGCCGTAAGCTGTCCAAGGTACCACGCATGGGCCTTTTAGGGATGTCGCTCGTCAGACGCGCCTTCAACGCCCAGGCGGCAGCTGCGCTGAGAGCGTTCCGATCCGTTCCTCCGTCGGAGAAATACCAGAGAGTGGGACTCCCGCGCACAGTTCTGCAAAGACACGGAGGAAAACCAGAGAGGATCCCTACGTTAAACACGGCAGGAGCTTGTGGAGAAAAGTGAAAAAGCTTACAGCACCTGGTATTCCCAGGCGGTCTCCCATCCAAGTACTAACCAGGCCCGACCCTGCTTAGCTTCCGAGATCAGACGAGATCGGGCGTGTTCAGGGTGGTATGGCCGTAAGCTGTCCAAGGTACCACGCATGGGCCTTTTAGGGATGTCGCTCGTCAGACGCGCCTTCAACGCCCAGGCGGCAGCTGCGCTGAGAGCGTTCCGATCCGTTCCTCCGTCGGAGAAATACCAGAGAGTGGGACTCCCGCGCACAGTTCTGCAAAGACACGGAGGAAAACCAGAGAGGATCCCTACGTTAAACACGGCAGGAGCTTGTGGAGAAAAGTGAAAAAGCTTACAGCACCTGGTATTCCCAGGCGGTCTCCCATCCAAGTACTAACCAGGCCCGACCCTGCTTAGCTTCCGAGATCAGACGAGATCGGGCGTGTTCAGGGTGGTATGGCCGTAAGCTGTCCAAGGTACCACGCATGGGCCTTTTAGGGATGTCGCTCGTCAGACGCGCCTTCAACGCCCAGGCGGCAGCTGCGCTGAGAGCGTTCCGATCCGTTCCTCCGTCGGAGAAATACCAGAGAGTGGGACTCCCGCGCACAGTTCTGCAAAGACACGGAGGAAAACCAGAGAGGATCCCTACGTTAAACACGGCAGGAGCTTGTGGAGAAAAGTGAAAAAGCTTACAGCACCTGGTATTCCCAGGCGGTCTCCCATCCAAGTACTAACCAGGCCCGACCCTGCTTAGCTTCCGAGATCAGACGAGATCGGGCGTGTTCAGGGTGGTATGGCCGTAAGCTGTCCAAGGTACCACGCATGGGCCTTTTAGGGATGTCGCTCGTCAGACGCGCCTTCAACGCCCAGGCGGCAGCTGCGCTGAGAGCGTTCCGATCCGTTCCTCCGTCGGAGAAATACCAGAGAGTGGGACTCCCGCGCACAGTTCTGCAAAGACACGGAGGAAAACCAGAGAGGATCCCTACGTTAAACACGGCAGGAGCTTGTGGAGAAAAGTGAAAAAGCTTACAGCACCTGGTATTCCCAGGCGGTCTCCCATCCAAGTACTAACCAGGCCCGACCCTGCTTAGCTTCCGAGATCAGACGAGATCGGGCGTGTTCAGGGTGGTATGGCCGTAAGCTGTCCAAGGTACCACGCATGGGCCTTTTAGGGATGTCGCTCGTCAGACGCGCCTTCAACGCCCAGGCGGCAGCTGCGCTGAGAGCGTTCCGATCCGTTCCTCCGTCGGAGAAATACCAGAGAGTGGGACTCCCGCGCACAGTTCTGCAAAGACACGGAGGAAAACCAGAGAGGATCCCTACGTTAAACACGGCAGGAGCTTGTGGAGAAAAGTGAAAAAGCTTACAGCACCTGGTATTCCCAGGCGGTCTCCCATCCAAGTACTAACCAGGCCCGACCCTGCTTAGCTTCCGAGATCAGACGAGATCGGGCGTGTTCAGGGTGGTATGGCCGTAAGCTGTCCAAGGTACCACGCATGGGCCTTTTAGGGATGTCGCTCGTCAGACGCGCCTTCAACGCCCAGGCGGCAGCTGCGCTGAGAGCGTTCCGATCCGTTCCTCCGTCGGAGAAATACCAGAGAGTGGGACTCCCGCGCACAGTTCTGCAAAGACACGGAGGAAAACCAGAGAGGATCCCTACGTTAAACACGGCAGGAGCTTGTGGAGAAAAGTGAAAAAGCTTACAGCACCTGGTATTCCCAGGCGGTCTCCCATCCAAGTACTAACCAGGCCCGACCCTGCTTAGCTTCCGAGATCAGACGAGATCGGGCGTGTTCAGGGTGGTATGGCCGTAAGCTGTCCAAGGTACCACGCATGGGCCTTTTAGGGATGTCGCTCGTCAGACGCGCCTTCAACGCCCAGGCGGCAGCTGCGCTGAGAGCGTTCCGATCCGTTCCTCCGTCGGAGAAATACCAGAGAGTGGGACTCCCGCGCACAGTTCTGCAAAGACACGGAGGAAAACCAGAGAGGATCCCTACGTTAAACACGGCAGGAGCTTGTGGAGAAAAGTGAAAAAGCTTACAGCACCTGGTATTCCCAGGCGGTCTCCCATCCAAGTACTAACCAGGCCCGACCCTGCTTAGCTTCCGAGATCAGACGAGATCGGGCGTGTTCAGGGTGGTATGGCCGTAAGCTGTCCAAGGTACCACGCATGGGCCTTTTAGGGATGTCGCTCGTCAGACGCGCCTTCAACGCCCAGGCGGCAGCTGCGCTGAGAGCGTTCCGATCCGTTCCTCCGTCGGAGAAATACCAGAGAGTGGGACTCCCGCGCACAGTTCTGCAAAGACACGGAGGAAAACCAGAGAGGATCCCTACGTTAAACACGGCAGGAGCTTGTGGAGAAAAGTGAAAAAGCTTACAGCACCTGGTATTCCCAGGCGGTCTCCCATCCAAGTACTAACCAGGCCCGACCCTGCTTAGCTTCCGAGATCAGACGAGATCGGGCGTGTTCAGGGTGGTATGGCCGTAAGCTGTCCAAGGTACCACGCATGGGCCTTTTAGGGATGTCGCTCGTCAGACGCGCCTTCAACGCCCAGGCGGCAGCTGCGCTGAGAGCGTTCCGATCCGTTCCTCCGTCGGAGAAATACCAGAGAGTGGGACTCCCGCGCACAGTTCTGCAAAGACACGGAGGAAAACCAGAGAGGATCCCTACGTTAAACACGGCAGGAGCTTGTGGAGAAAAGTGAAAAAGCTTACAGCACCTGGTATTCCCAGGCGGTCTCCCATCCAAGTACTAACCAGGCCCGACCCTGCTTAGCTTCCGAGATCAGACGAGATCGGGCGTGTTCAGGGTGGTATGGCCGTAAGCTGTCCAAGGTACCACGCATGGGCCTTTTAGGGATGTCGCTCGTCAGACGCGCCTTCAACGCCCAGGCGGCAGCTGCGCTGAGAGCGTTCCGATCCGTCGGAGAAATACCAGAGAGTGGGACTCCCGCGCACAGTTCTGCAAAGACACGGAGGAAAACCAGAGAGGATCCCTACGTTAAACACGGCAGGAGCTTGTGGAGAAAAGTGAAAAAGCTTACAGCACCTGGTATTCCCAGGCGGTCTCCCATCCAAGTACTAACCAGGCCCGACCCTGCTTAGCTTCCGAGATCAGACGAGATCGGGCGTGTTCAGGGTGGTATGGCCGTAAGCTGTCCAAGGTACCACGCATGGGCCTTTTAGGGATGTCGCTCGTCAGACGCGCCTTCAACGCCCAGGCGGCAGCTGCGCTGAGAGCGTTCCGATCCGTTCCTCCGTCGGAGAAATACCAGAGAGTGGGACTCCCGCGCACAGTTCTGCAAAGACACGGAGGAAAACCAGAGAGGATCCCTACGTTAAACACGGCAGGAGCTTGTGGAGAAAAGTGAAAAAGCTTACAGCACCTGGTATTCCCAGGCGGTCTCCCATCCAAGTACTAACCAGGCCCGACCCTGCTTAGCTTCCGAGATCAGACGAGATCGGGCGTGTTCAGGGTGGTATGGCCGTAAGCTGTCCAAGGTACCACGCATGGGCCTTTTAGGGATGTCGCTCGTCAGACGCGCCTTCAACGCCCAGGCGGCAGCTGCGCTGAGAGCGTTCCGATCCGTTCCTCCGTCGGAGAAATACCAGAGAGTGGGACTCCCGCGCACAGTTCTGCAAAGACACGGAGGAAAACCAGAGAGGATCCCTACGTTAAACACGGCAGGAGCTTGTGGAGAAAAGTGAAAAAGCTTACAGCACCTGGTATTCCCAGGCGGTCTCCCATCCAAGTACTAACCAGGCCCGACCCTGCTTAGCTTCCGAGATCAGACGAGATCGGGCGTGTTCAGGGTGGTATGGCCGTAAGCTGTCCAAGGTACCACGCATGGGCCTTTTAGGGATGTCGCTCGTCAGACGCGCCTTCAACGCCCAGGCGGCAGCTGCGCTGAGAGCGTTCCGATCCGTTCCTCCGTCGGAGAAATACCAGAGAGTGGGACTCCCGCGCACAGTTCTGCAAAGACACGGAGGAAAACCAGAGAGGATCCCTACGTTAAACACGGCAGGAGCTTGTGGAGAAAAGTGAAAAAGCTTACAGCACCTGGTATTCCCAGGCGGTCTCCCATCCAAGTACTAACCAGGCCCGACCCTGCTTAGCTTCCGAGATCAGACGAGATCGGGCGTGTTCAGGGTGGTATGGCCGTAAGCTGTCCAAGGTACCACGCATGGGCCTTTTAGGGATGTCGCTCGTCAGACGCGCCTTCAACGCCCAGGCGGCAGCTGCGCTGAGAGCGTTCCGATCCGTTCCTCCGTCGGAGAAATACCAGAGAGTGGGACTCCCGCGCACAGTTCTGCAAAGACACGGAGGAAAACCAGAGAGGATCCCTACGTTAAACACGGCAGGAGCTTGTGGAGAAAAGTGAAAAAGCTTACAGCACCTGGTATTCCCAGGCGGTCTCCCATCCAAGTACTAACCAGGCCCGACCCTGCTTAGCTTCCGAGATCAGACGAGATCGGGCGTGTTCAGGGTGGTATGGCCGTAAGCTGTCCAAGGTACCACGCATGGGCCTTTTAGGGATGTCGCTCGTCAGACGCGCCTTCAACGCCCAGGCGGCAGCTGCGCTGAGAGCGTTCCGATCCGTTCTCCTCGGAGAAATACCAGAGAGTGGGACTCCCGCGCACAGTTCTGCAAAGACACGGAGGAAAACCAGAGAGGATCCCTACGTTAAACACGGCAGGAGCTTGTGGAGAAAAGTGAAAAAGCTTACAGCACCTGGTATTCCCAGGCGGTCTCCCATCCAAGTACTAACCAGGCCCGACCCTGCTTAGCTTCCGAGATCAGACGAGATCGGGCGTGTTCAGGGTGGTATGGCCGTAAGCTGTCCAAGGTACCACGCATGGGCCTTTTAGGGATGTCGCTCGTCAGACGCGCCTTCAACGCCCAGGCGGCAGCTGCGCTGAGAGCGTTCCGATCCGTTCCTCCGTCGGAGAAATACCAGAGAGTGGGACTCCCGCGCACAGTTCTGCAAAGACACGGAGGAAAACCAGAGAGGATCCCTACGTTAAACACGGCAGGAGCTTGTGGAGAAAAGTGAAAAAGCTTACAGCACCTGGTATTCCCAGGCGGTCTCCCATCCAAGTACTAACCAGGCCCGACCCTGCTTAGCTTCCGAGATCAGACGAGATCGGGCGTGTTCAGGGTGGTATGGCCGTAAGCTGTCCAAGGTACCACGCATGGGCCTTTTAGGGATGTCGCTCGTCAGACGCGCCTTCAACGCCCAGGCGGCAGCTGCGCTGAGAGCGTTCCGATCCGTTCCTCCGTCGGAGAAATACCAGAGAGTGGGACTCCCGCGCACAGTTCTGCAAAGACACGGAGGAAAACCAGAGAGGATCCCTACGTTAAACACGGCAGGAGCTTGTGGAGAAAAGTGAAAAAGCTTACAGCACCTGGTATTCCCAGGCGGTCTCCCATCCAAGTACTAACCAGGCCCGACCCTGCTTAGCTTCCGAGATCAGACGAGATCGGGCGTGTTCAGGGTGGTATGGCCGTAAGCTGTCCAAGGTACCACGCATGGGCCTTTTAGGGATGTCGCTCGTCAGACGCGCCTTCAACGCCCAGGCGGCAGCTGCGCTGAGAGCGTTCCGATCCGTTCCTCCGTCGGAGAAATACCAGAGAGTGGGACTCCCGCGCACAGTTCTGCAAAGACACGGAGGAAAACCAGAGAGGATCCCTACGTTAAACACGGCAGGAGCTTGTGGAGAAAAGTGAAAAAGCTTACAGCACCTGGTATTCCCAGGCGGTCTCCCATCCAAGTACTAACCAGGCCCGACCCTGCTTAGCTTCCGAGATCAGACGAGATCGGGCGTGTTCAGGGTGGTATGGCCGTAAGCTGTCCAAGGTACCACGCATGGGCCTTTTAGGGATGTCGCTCGTCAGACGCGCCTTCAACGCCCAGGCGGCAGCTGCGCTGAGAGCGTTCCGATCCGTTCCGTCGGAGAAATACCAGAGAGTGGGACTCCCGCGCACAGTTCTGCAAAGACACGGAGGAAAACCAGAGAGGATCCCTACGTTAAACACGGCAGGAGCTTGTGGAGAAAAGTGAAAAAGCTTACAGCACCTGGTATTCCCAGGCGGTCTCCCATCCAAGTACTAACCAGGCCCGACCCTGCTTAGCTTCCGAGATCAGACGAGATCGGGCGTGTTCAGGGTGGTATGGCCGTAAGCTGTCCAAGGTACCACGCATGGGCCTTTTAGGGATGTCGCTCGTCAGACGCGCCTTCAACGCCCAGGCGGCAGCTGCGCTGAGAGCGTTCCGATCCTCCTCCGTCGGAGAAATACCAGAGAGTGGGACTCCCGCGCACAGTTCTGCAAAGACACGGAGGAAAACCAGAGAGGATCCCTACGTTAAACACGGCAGGAGCTTGTGGAGAAAAGTGAAAAAGCTTACAGCACCTGGTATTCCCAGGCGGTCTCCCATCCAAGTACTAACCAGGCCCGACCCTGCTTAGCTTCCGAGATCAGACGAGATCGGGCGTGTTCAGGGTGGTATGGCCGTAAGCTGTCCAAGGTACCACGCATGGGCCTTTTAGGGATGTCGCTCGTCAGACGCGCCTTCAACGCCCAGGCGGCAGCTGCGCTGAGAGCGTTCCGATCCGTTCCTCGTCGGAGAAATACCAGAGAGTGGGACTCCCGCGCACAGTTCTGCAAAGGGATCCCTACGTTAAACACGGCAGGAGCTTGTGGAGAAAAGTGAAAAAGCTTACAGCACCTGGTATTCCCAGGCGGTCTCCCATCCAAGTACTAACCAGGCCCGACCCTGCTTAGCTCGAGATCGGGCGTGTTCAGGGTGGTATGGCCGTAAGCTGTCCAAGGTACCACGCATGGGCCTTTTAGGGATGTCGCTCGTCAGACGCGCCTTCAACGCCCAGGCGGCAGCTGCGCTGAGAGCGTTCCGATCCGTCGGAGAAATACCAGAGAGTGGGACTCCCGCGCACAGTTCTGCAAAGACACGGAGGAAAACCAGAGAGGATCCCTACGTTAAACACGGCAGGAGCTTGTGGAGAAAAGTGAAAAAGCTTACAGCACCTGGTATTCCCAGGCGGTCTCCCATCCAAGTACTAACCAGGCCCGACCCTGCTTAGCTTCCGAGATCAGACGAGATCGGGCGTGTTCAGGGTGGTATGGCCGTAAGCTGTCCAAGGTACCACGCATGGGCCTTTTAGGGATGTCGCTCGTCAGACGCGCCTTCAACGCCCAGGCGGCAGCTGCGCTGAGAGCGTTCCGATCCGTCGGAGAAATACCAGAGAGTGGGACTCCCGCGCACAGTTCTGCAAAGACACGGAGGAAAACCAGAGAGGATCCCTACGTTAAACACGGCAGGAGCTTGTGGAGAAAAGTGAAAAAGCTTACAGCACCTGGTATTCCCAGGCGGTCTCCCATCCAAGTACTAACCAGGCCCGACCCTGCTTAGCTTCCGAGATCAGACGAGATCGGGCGTGTTCAGGGTGGTATGGCCGTAAGCTGTCCAAGGTACCACGCATGGGCCTTTTAGGGATGTCGCTCGTCAGACGCGCCTTCAACGCCCAGGCGGCAGCTGCGCTGAGAGCGTTCCGATCCGTTCCTCCGTCGGAGAAATACGAGAGAGTGGGACTCCCGCGCACAGTTCTGCAAAGACACGGAGTAGAACGAGAGAGGATCCCTACGTTAAACACGGCAGGAGCTTGTGGAGAAAAGTGAAAAAGCTTACAGCACCTGGTATTCCCAGGCGGTCTCCCATCCAAGTACTAACCAGGCCCGACCCTGCTTAGCTTCCGAGATCAGACGAGATCGGGTGTGTTCAGGGTGGTATGGCCGTAAGCTGTCCAAGGTACCACGCATGGGCCTTTTAGGGATGTCGCTCGTCAGACGCGCCTTCAACGCCCAGGCGGCAGCTGCGCTGAGAGCGTTCCGATCCGTCGGAGAAATACCAGAGAGTGGGACTCCCGCGCACAGTTCTGCAAAGACACGGAGGAAAACCAGAGAGGATCCCTACGTTAAACACGGCAGGAGCTTGTGGAGAAAAGTGAAAAAGCTTACAGCACCTGGTATTCCCAGGCGGTCTCCCATCCAAGTACTAACCAGGCCCGACCCTGCTTAGCTTCCGAGATCAGACGAGATCGGGCGTGTTCAGGGTGGTATGGCCGTAAGCTGTCCAAGGTACCACGCATGGGCCTTTTAGGGATGTCGCTCGTCAGACGCGCCTTCAACGCCCAGGCGGCAGCTGCGCTGAGAGCGTTCCGATCCGTCGGAGAAATACCAGAGAGTGGGACTCCCGCGCACAGTTCTGCAAAGACACGGAGGAAAACCAGAGAGGATCCCTACGTTAAACACGGCAGGAGCTTGTGGAGAAAAGTGAAAAAGCTTACAGCACCTGGTATTCCCAGGCGGTCTCCCATCCAAGTACTAACCAGGCCCGACCCTGCTTAGCTTCCGAGATCAGACGAGATCGGGCGTGTTCAGGGTGGTATGGCCGTAAGCTGTCCAAGGTACCACGCATGGGCCTTTTAGGGATGTCGCTCGTCAGACGCGCCTTCAACGCCCAGGCGGCAGCTGCGCTGAGAGCGTTCCGATCCGTTCCTCCGTCGGAGAAATACCAGAGAGTGGGACTCCCGCGCACAGTTCTGCAAAGACACGGAGGAAAACCAGAGAGGATCCCTACGTTAAACACGGCAGGAGCTTGTGGAGAAAAGTGAAAAAGCTTACAGCACCTGGTATTCCCAGGCGGTCTCCCATCCAAGTACTAACCAGGCCCGACCCTGCTTAGCTTCCGAGATCAGACGAGATCGGGCGTGTTCAGGGTGGTATGGCCGTAAGCTGTCCAAGGTACCACGCATGGGCCTTTTAGGGATGTCGCTCGTCAGACGCGCCTTCAACGCCCAGGCGGCAGCTGCGCTGAGAGTGTTCCGATCCGTCGGAGAAATACCAGAGAGTGGGACTCCCGCGCACAGTTCTGCAAAGACACGGAGGAAAACCAGAGAGGATCCCTACGTTAAACACGGCAGGAGCTTGTGGAGAAAAGTGAAAAAGCTTATAGCACCTGGTATTCCCAGGCGGTCTCCCATCCAAGTACTAACCAGGCCCGACCCTGCTTAGCTTCCGAGATCAGACGAGATCGGGCGTGTTGAGGGTGGTATGGCCGTAAGCTGTCCAAGGTACCACGCATGGGCCTTTTAGGGATGTCGCTCGTCAGACGCGCCTTCAACGCCCAGGCGGCAGCTGCGCTGAGAGCGTTCCGATCCGTCGGAGAAATACCAGAGAGTGGGACTCCCGCGCACAGTTCTGCAAAGACACGGAGGAAAACCAGAGAGGATCCCTATGTTAAACACGGCAGGAGCTTGTGGAGAAAAGTGAAAAAGCTTACAGCACCTGGTATTCCCAGGCGGTCTCCCATCCAAGTACTAACCAGGCCCGACCCTGCTTAGCTTCCGAGATCAGACGAGATCGGGCGTGTTCAGGGTGGTATGGCCGTAAGCTGTCCAAGGTACCACGCATGGGCCTTTTAGGGATGTCGCTCGTCAGACGCGCCTTCAACGCCCAGGCGGCAGCTGCGCTGAGAGCGTTCCGATCCGTCGGAGAAATACCAGAGAGTGGGACTCCCGCGCACAGTTCTGCAAAGACACGGAGGAAAACCAGAGAGGATCCCTACGTTAAACACGGCAGGAGCTTGTGGAGAAAAGTGAAAAAGCTTACAGCACCTGGTATTCCCAGGCGGTCTCCCATCCAAGTACTAACCAGGCCCGACCCTGCTTAGCTTCCGAGATCAGACGAGATCGGGCGTGTTCAGGGTGGTATGGCCGTAAGCTGTCCAAGGTACCACGCATGGGCCTTTTAGGGATGTCGCTCGTCAGACGCGCCTTCAACGCCCAGGCGGCAGCTGCGCTGAGAGCGTTCCGATCCGTTCCTCCGTCGGAGAAATACGAGAGAGTGGGACTCCCGCGCACAGTTCTGCAAAGACACGGAGTAGAACGAGAGAGGATCCCTACGTTAAACACGGCAGGAGCTTGTGGAGAAAAGTGAAAAAGCTTACAGCACCTGGTATTCCCAGGCGGTCTCCCATCCAAGTACTAACCAGGCCCGACCCTGCTTAGCTTCCGAGATCAGACGAGATCGGGTGTGTTCAGGGTGGTATGGCCGTAAGCTGTCCAAGGTACCACGCATGGGCCTTTTAGGGATGTCGCTCGTCAGACGCGCCTTCAACGCCCAGGCGGCAGCTGCGCTGAGAGCGTTCCGATCCGTCGGAGAAATACCAGAGAGTGGGACTCCCGCGCACAGTTCTGCAAAGACACGGAGGAAAACCAGAGAGGATCCCTACGTTAAACACGGCAGGAGCTTGTGGAGAAAAGTGAAAAAGCTTACAGCACCTGGTATTCCCAGGCGGTCTCCCATCCAAGTACTAACCAGGCCCGACCCTGCTTAGCTTCCGAGATCAGACGAGATCGGGCGTGTTCAGGGTGGTATGGCCGTAAGCTGTCCAAGGTACCACGCATGGGCCTTTTAGGGATGTCGCTCGTCAGACGCGCCTTCAACGCCCAGGCGGCAGCTGCGCTGAGAGCGTTCCGATCCGTCGGAGAAATACCAGAGAGTGGGACTCCCGCGCACAGTTCTGCAAAGACACGGAGGAAAACCAGAGAGGATCCCTACGTTAAACACGGCAGGAGCTTGTGGAGAAAAGTGAAAAAGCTTACAGCACCTGGTATTCCCAGGCGGTCTCCCATCCAAGTACTAACCAGGCCCGACCCTGCTTAGCTTCCGAGATCAGACGAGATCGGGCGTGTTCAGGGTGGTATGGCCGTAAGCTGTCCAAGGTACCACGCATGGGCCTTTTAGGGATGTCGCTCGTCAGACGCGCCTTCAACGCCCAGGCGGCAGCTGCGCTGAGAGCGTTCCGATCCGTTCCTCCGTCGGAGAAATACCAGAGAGTGGGACTCCCGCGCACAGTTCTGCAAAGACACGGAGGAAAACCAGAGAGGATCCCTACGTTAAACACGGCAGGAGCTTGTGGAGAAAAGTGAAAAAGCTTACAGCACCTGGTATTCCCAGGCGGTCTCCCATCCAAGTACTAACCAGGCCCGACCCTGCTTAGCTTCCGAGATCAGACGAGATCGGGCGTGTTCAGGGTGGTATGGCCGTAAGCTGTCCAAGGTACCACGCATGGGCCTTTTAGGGATGTCGCTCGTCAGACGCGCCTTCAACGCCCAGGCGGCAGCTGCGCTGAGAGCGTTCCGATCCGTCGGAGAAATACCAGAGAGTGGGACTCCCGCGCACAGTTCTGCAAAGACACGGAGGAAAACCAGAGAGGATCCCTACGTTAAACACGGCAGGAGCTTGTGGAGAAAAGTGAAAAAGCTTACAGCACCTGGTATTCCCAGGCGGTCTCCCATCCAAGTACTAACCAGGCCCGACCCTGCTTAGCTTCCGAGATCAGACGAGATCGGGCGTGTTCAGGGTGGTATGGCCGTAAGCTGTCCAAGGTACCACGCATGGGCCTTTTAGGGATGTCGCTCGTCAGACGCGCCTTCAACGCCCAGGCGGCAGCTGCGCTGAGAGCGTTCCGATCCGTTCCTCCGTCGGAGAAATACCAGAGAGTGGGACTCCCGCGCACAGTTCTGCAAAGACACGGAGGAAAACCAGAGAGGATCCCTACGTTAAACACGGCAGGAGCTTGTGGAGAAAAGTGAAAAAGCTTACAGCACCTGGTATTCCCAGGCGGTCTCCCATCCAAGTACTAACCAGGCCCGACCCTGCTTAGCTTCCGAGATCAGACGAGATCGGGCGTGTTCAGGGTGGTATGGCCGTAAGCTGTCCAAGGTACCACGCATGGGCCTTTTAGGGATGTCGCTCGTCAGACGCGCCTTCAACGCCCAGGCGGCAGCTGCGCTGAGAGCGTTCCGATCCGTCGGAGAAATACCAGAGAGTGGGACTCCCGCGCACAGTTCTGCAAAGACACGGAGGAAAACCAGAGAGGATCCCTACGTTAAACACGGCAGGAGCTTGTGGAGAAAAGTGAAAAAGCTTACAGCACCTGGTATTCCCAGGCGGTCTCCCATCCAAGTACTAACCAGGCCCGACCCTGCTTAGCTTCCGAGATCAGACGAGATCGGGCGTGTTCAGGGTGGTATGGCCGTAAGCTGTCCAAGGTACCACGCATGGGCCTTTTAGGGATGTCGCTCGTCAGACGCGCCTTCAACGCCCAGGCGGCAGCTGCGCTGAGAGCGTTCCGATCCGTTCCTCCGTCGGAGAAATACCAGAGAGTGGGACTCCCGCGCACAGTTCTGCAAAGACACGGAGGAAAACCAGAGAGGATCCCTACGTTAAACACGGCAGGAGCTTGTGGAGAAAAGTGAAAAAGCTTACAGCACCTGGTATTCCCAGGCGGTCTCCCATCCAAGTACTAACCAGGCCCGACCCTGCTTAGCTTCCGAGATCAGACGAGATCGGGCGTGTTCAGGGTGGTATGGCCGTAAGCTGTCCAAGGTACCACGCATGGGCCTTTTAGGGATGTCGCTCGTCAGACGCGCCTTCAACGCCCAGGCGGCAGCTGCGCTGAGAGCGTTCCGATCCGTCGGAGAAATACCAGAGAGTGGGACTCCCGCGCACAGTTCTGCAAAGACACGGAGGAAAACCAGAGAGGATCCCTACGTTAAACACGGCAGGAGCTTGTGGAGAAAAGTGAAAAAGCTTACAGCACCTGGTATTCCCAGGCGGTCTCCCATCCAAGTACTAACCAGGCCCGACCCTGCTTAGCTTCCGAGATCAGACGAGATCGGGCGTGTTCAGGGTGGTATGGCCGTAAGCTGTCCAAGGTACCACGCATGGGCCTTTTAGGGATGTCGCTCGTCAGACGCGCCTTCAACGCCCAGGCGGCAGCTGCGCTGAGAGCGTTCCGATCCGTCGGAGAAATACCAGAGAGTGGGACTCCCGCGCACAGTTCTGCAAAGACACGGAGGAAAACCAGAGAGGATCCCTACGTTAAACACGGCAGGAGCTTGTGGAGAAAAGTGAAAAAGCTTACAGCACCTGGTATTCCCAGGCGGTCTCCCATCCAAGTACTAACCAGGCCCGACCCTGCTTAGCTTCCGAGATCAGACGAGATCGGGCGTGTTCAGGGTGGTATGGCCGTAAGCTGTCCAAGGTACCACGCATGGGCCTTTTAGGGATGTCGCTCGTCAGACGCGCCTTCAACGCCCAGGCGGCAGCTGCGCTGAGAGCGTTCCGATCCGTTCCTCCGTCGGAGAAATACCAGAGAGTGGGACTCCCGCGCACAGTTCTGCAAAGACACGGAGGAAAACCAGAGAGGATCCCTACGTTAAACACGGCAGGAGCTTGTGGAGAAAAGTGAAAAAGCTTACAGCACCTGGTATTCCCAGGCGGTCTCCCATCCAAGTACTAACCAGGCCCGACCCTGCTTAGCTTCCGAGATCAGACGAGATCGGGCGTGTTCAGGGTGGTATGGCCGTAAGCTGTCCAAGGTACCACGCATGGGCCTTTTAGGGATGTCGCTCGTCAGACGCGCCTTCAACGCCCAGGCGGCAGCTGCGCTGAGAGCGTTCCGATCCGTCGGAGAAATACCAGAGAGTGGGACTCCCGCGCACAGTTCTGCAAAGACACGGAGGAAAACCAGAGAGGATCCCTACGTTAAACACGGCAGGAGCTTGTGGAGAAAAGTGAAAAAGCTTACAGCACCTGGTATTCCCAGGCGGTCTCCCATCCAAGTACTAACCAGGCCCGACCCTGCTTAGCTTCCGAGATCAGACGAGATCGGGCGTGTTCAGGGTGGTATGGCCGTAAGCTGTCCAAGGTACCACGCATGGGCCTTTTAGGGATGTCGCTCGTCAGACGCGCCTTCAACGCCCAGGCGGCAGCTGCGCTGAGAGCGTTCCGATCCGTTCCTCCGTCGGAGAAATACCAGAGAGTGGGACTCCCGCGCACAGTTCTGCAAAGACACGGAGGAAAACCAGAGAGGATCCCTACGTTAAACACGGCAGGAGCTTGTGGAGAAAAGTGAAAAAGCTTACAGCACCTGGTATTCCCAGGCGGTCTCCCATCCAAGTACTAACCAGGCCCGACCCTGCTTAGCTTCCGAGATCAGACGAGATCGGGCGTGTTCAGGGTGGTATGGCCGTAAGCTGTCCAAGGTACCACGCATGGGCCTTTTAGGGATGTCGCTCGTCAGACGCGCCTTCAACGCCCAGGCGGCAGCTGCGCTGAGAGCGTTCCGATCCGTTCCTCCGTCGGAGAAATACCAGAGAGTGGGACTCCCGCGCACAGTTCTGCAAAGACACGGAGGAAAACCAGAGAGGATCCCTACGTTAAACACGGCAGGAGCTTGTGGAGAAAAGTGAAAAAGCTTACAGCACCTGGTATTCCCAGGCGGTCTCCCATCCAAGTACTAACCAGGCCCGACCCTGCTTAGCTTCCGAGATCAGACGAGATCGGGCGTGTTCAGGGTGGTATGGCCGTAAGCTGTCCAAGGTACCACGCATGGGCCTTTTAGGGATGTCGCTCGTCAGACGCGCCTTCAACGCCCAGGCGGCAGCTGCGCTGAGAGCGTTCCGATCCGTCGGAGAAATACCAGAGAGTGGGACTCCCGCGCACAGTTCTGCAAAGACACGGAGGAAAACCAGAGAGGATCCCTATGTTAAACACGGCAGGAGCTTGTGGAGAAAAGTGAAAAAGCTTACAGCACCTGGTATTCCCAGGCGGTCTCCCATCCAAGTACTAACCAGACCCGACCCTGCTTAGCTTCCGAGATCAGACGAGATCGGGCGTGTTCAGGGTGGTATGGCCGTAAGCTGTCCAAGGTACCACGCATGGGCCTTTTAGGGATGTCGCTCGTCAGACGCGCCTTCAACGCCCAGGCGGCAGCTGCGCTGAGAGCATTCCGATCCGTTCCTCCGTCGGAGAAATACCAGAGAGTGGGACTCCCGCGCACAGTTCTGCAAAGACACGGAGGAAAACCAGAGAGGATCCCTACGTTAAACACGGCAGGAGCTTGTGGAGAAAAGTGAAAAAGCTTACAGCACCTGGTATTCCCAGGCGGTCTCCCATCCAAGTACTAACCAGGCCCGACCCTGCTTAGCTTCCGAGATCAGACGAGATCGGGCGTGTTCAGGGTGGTATGGCCGTAAGCTGTCCAAGGTACCACGCATGGGCCTTTTAGGGATGTCGCTCGTCAGACGCGCCTTCAACGCCAAGGCGGCAGCTGCGCTGAGAGCGTTCCGATCCGTCGGAGAAATACCAGAGAGTGGGACTCCCGCGCACAGTTCTGCAAAGACACGGAGGAAAACCAGAGAGGATCCCTACGTTAAACACGGCAGGAGCTTGTGGAGAAAAGTGAAAAAGCTTACAGCACCTGGTATTCCCAGGCGGTCTCCCATCCAAGTACTAACCAGGCCCGACCCTGCTTAGCTTCCGAGATCAGACGAGATCGGGCGTGTTCAGGGTGGTATGGCCGTAAGCTGTCCAAGGTACCACGCATGGGCCTTTTAGGGATGTCGCTCGTCAGACGCGCCTTCAACGCCCAGGCGGCAGCTGCGCTGAGAGCGTTCCGATCCGTTCCTCCGTCGGAGAAATACCAGAGAGTGGGACTCCCGCGCACAGTTCTGCAAAGGCACGGAGGAAAACCAGAGAGGATCCCTACGTTAAACACGGCAGGAGCTTGTGGAGAAAAGTGAAAAAGCTTACAGCACCTGGTATTCCCAGGCGGTCTCCCATCCAAGTACTAACCAGGCCCGACCCTGCTTAGCTTCCGAGATCAGACGAGATCGGGCGTGTTCAGGGTGGTATGGCCGTAAGCTGTCCAAGGTACCACGCATGGGCCTTTTAGGGATGTCGCTCGTCAGACGCGCCTTCAACGCCCAGGCGGCAGCTGCGCTGAGAGCGTTCCGATCCGTTCCTCCGTCGGAGAAATACCAGAGAGTGGGACTCCCGCGCACAGTTCTGCAAAGACACGGAGGAAAACCAGAGAGGATCCCTACGTTAAACACGGCAGGAGCTTGTGGAGAAAAGTGAAAAAGCTTACAGCACCTGGTATTCCCAGGCGGTCTCCCATCCAAGTACTAACCAGGCCCGACCCTGCTTAGCTTCCGAGATCAGACGAGATCGGGCGTGTTCAGGGTGGTATGGCCGTAAGCTGTCCAAGGTACCACGCATGGGCCTTTTAGGGATGTCGCTCGTCAGACGCGCCTTCAACGCCCAGGCGGCAGCTGCGCTGAGAGCGTTCCGATCCGTCGGAGAAATACCAGAGAGTGGGACTCCCGCGCACAGTTCTGCAAAGACACGGAGGAAAACCAGAGAGGATCCCTATGTTAAACACGGCAGGAGCTTGTGGAGAAAAGTGAAAAAGCTTACAGCACCTGGTATTCCCAGGCGGTCTCCCATCCAAGTACTAACCAGGCCCGACCCTGCTTAGCTTCCGAGATCAGACGAGATCGGGCGTGTTCAGGGTGGTATGGCCGTAAGCTGTCCAAGGTACCACGCATGGGCCTTTTAGGGATGTCGCTCGTCAGACGCGCCTTCAACGCCCAGGCGGCAGCTGCGCTGAGAGCGTTCCGATCCGTTCCTCCGTCGGAGAAATACCAGAGAGTGGGACTCCCGCGCACAGTTCTGCAAAGACACGGAGGAAAACCAGAGAGGATCCCTACGTTAAACACGGCAGGAGCTTGTGGAGAAAAGTGAAAAAGCTTACAGCACCTGGTATTCCCAGGCGGTCTCCCATCCAAGTACTAACCAGGCCCGACCCTGCTTAGCTTCCGAGATCAGACGAGATCGGGCGTGTTCAGGGTGGTATGGCCGTAAGCTGTCCAAGGTACCACGCATGGGCCTTTTAGGGATGTCGCTCGTCAGACGCGCCTTCAACGCCCAGGCGGCAGCTGCGCTGAGAGCGTTCCGATCCGTTCCTCCGTCGGAGAAATACCAGAGAGTGGGACTCCCGCGCACAGTTCTGCAAAGACACGGAGGAAAACCAGAGAGGATCCCTACGTTAAACACGGCAGGAGCTTGTGGAGAAAAGTGAAAAAGCTTACAGCACCTGGTATTCCCAGGCGGTCTCCCATCCAAGTACTAACCAGGCCCGACCCTGCTTAGCTTCCGAGATCAGACGAGATCGGGCGTGTTCAGGGTGGTATGGCCGTAAGCTGTCCAAGGTACCACGCATGGGCCTTTTAGGGATGTCGCTCGTCAGACGCGCCTTCAACGCCCAGGCGGCAGCTGCGCTGAGAGCGTTCCGATCCGTCGGAGAAATACCAGAGAGTGGGACTCCCGCGCACAGTTCTGCAAAGACACGGAGGAAAACCAGAGAGGATCCCTACGTTAAACACGGCAGGAGCTTGTGGAGAAAAGTGAAAAAGCTTACAGCACCTGGTATTCCCAGGCGGTCTCCCATCCAAGTACTAACCAGGCCCGACCCTGCTTAGCTTCCGAGATCAGACGAGATCGGGCGTGTTCAGGGTGGTATGGCCGTAAGCTGTCCAAGGTACCACGCATGGGCCTTTTAGGGATGTCGCTCGTCAGACGCGCCTTCAACGCCCAGGCGGCAGCTGCGCTGAGAGCGTTCCGATCCGTTCCTCCGTCGGAGAAATACCAGAGAGTGGGACTCCCGCGCACAGTTCTGCAAAGACACGGAGGAAAACCAGAGAGGATCCCTACGTTAAACACGGCAGGAGCTTGTGGAGAAAAGTGAAAAAGCTTACAGCACCTGGTATTCCCAGGCGGTCTCCCATCCAAGTACTAACCAGGCCCGACCCTGCTTAGCTTCCGAGATCAGACGAGATCGGGCGTGTTCAGGGTGGTATGGCCGTAAGCTGTCCAAGGTACCACGCATGGGCCTTTTAGGGATGTCGCTCGTCAGACGCGCCTTCAACGCCCAGGCGGCAGCTGCGCTGAGAGCGTTCCGATCCGTTCCTCCGTCGGAGAAATACCAGAGAGTGGGACTCCCGCGCACAGTTCTGCAAAGACACGGAGGAAAACCAGAGAGGATCCCTACGTTAAACACGGCAGGAGCTTGTGGAGAAAAGTGAAAAAGCTTACAGCACCTGGTATTCCCAGGCGGTCTCCCATCCAAGTACTAACCAGGCCCGACCCTGCTTAGCTTCCGAGATCAGACGAGATCGGGCGTGTTCAGGGTGGTATGGCCGTAAGCTGTCCAAGGTACCACGCATGGGCCTTTTAGGGATGTCGCTCGTCAGACGCGCCTTCAACGCCCAGGCGGCAGCTGCGCTGAGAGCGTTCCGATCCGTCGGAGAAATACCAGAGAGTGGGACTCCCGCGCACAGTTCTGCAAAGACACGGAGGAAAACCAGAGAGGATCCCTATGTTAAACACGGCAGGAGCTTGTGGAGAAAAGTGAAAAAGCTTACAGCACCTGGTATTCCCAGGCGGTCTCCCATCCAAGTACTAACCAGACCCGACCCTGCTTAGCTTCCGAGATCAGACGAGATCGGGCGTGTTCAGGGTGGTATGGCCGTAAGCTGTCCAAGGTACCACGCATGGGCCTTTTAGGGATGTCGCTCGTCAGACGCGCCTTCAACGCCCAGGCGGCAGCTGCGCTGAGAGCATTCCGATCCGTTCCTCCGTCGGAGAAATACCAGAGAGTGGGACTCCCGCGCACAGTTCTGCAAAGACACGGAGGAAAACCAGAGAGGATCCCTACGTTAAACACGGCAGGAGCTTGTGGAGAAAAGTGAAAAAGCTTACAGCACCTGGTATTCCCAGGCGGTCTCCCATCCAAGTACTAACCAGGCCCGACCCTGCTTAGCTTCCGAGATCAGACGAGATCGGGCGTGTTCAGGGTGGTATGGCCGTAAGCTGTCCAAGGTACCACGCATGGGCCTTTTAGGGATGTCGCTCGTCAGACGCGCCTTCAACGCCAAGGCGGCAGCTGCGCTGAGAGCGTTCCGATCCGTCGGAGAAATACCAGAGAGTGGGACTCCCGCGCACAGTTCTGCAAAGACACGGAGGAAAACCAGAGAGGATCCCTACGTTAAACACGGCAGGAGCTTGTGGAGAAAAGTGAAAAAGCTTACAGCACCTGGTATTCCCAGACGGTCTCCCATCCAAGTACTAACCAGGCCCGACCCTGCTTAGCTTCCGAGATCAGACGAGATCGGGCGTGTTCAGGGTGGTATGGCCGTAAGCTGTCCAAGGTACCACGCATGGGCCTTTTAGGGATGTCGCTCGTCAGACGCGCCTTCAACGCCCAGGCGGCAGCTGCGCTGAGAGCGTTCCGATCCGTTCCTCCGTCGGAGAAATACCAGAGAGTGGGACTCCCGCGCACAGTTCTGCAAAGGCACGGAGGAAAACCAGAGAGGATCCCTACGTTAAACACGGCAGGAGCTTGTGGAGAAAAGTGAAAAAGCTTACAGCACCTGGTATTCCCAGGCGGTCTCCCATCCAAGTACTAACCAGGCCCGACCCTGCTTAGCTTCCGAGATCAGACGAGATCGGGCGTGTTCAGGGTGGTATGGCCGTAAGCTGTCCAAGGTACCACGCATGGGCCTTTTAGGGATGTCGCTCGTCAGACGCGCCTTCAACGCCCAGGCGGCAGCTGCGCTGAGAGCGTTCCGATCCGTTCCTCCGTCGGAGAAATACCAGAGAGTGGGACTCCCGCGCACAGTTCTGCAAAGACACGGAGGAAAACCAGAGAGGATCCCTACGTTAAACACGGCAGGAGCTTGTGGAGAAAAGTGAAAAAGCTTACAGCACCTGGTATTCCCAGGCGGTCTCCCATCCAAGTACTAACCAGGCCCGACCCTGCTTAGCTTCCGAGATCAGACGAGATCGGGCGTGTTCAGGGTGGTATGGCCGTAAGCTGTCCAAGGTACCACGCATGGGCCTTTTAGGGATGTCGCTCGTCAGACGCGCCTTCAACGCCCAGGCGGCAGCTGCGCTGAGAGCGTTCCGATCCGTCGGAGAAATACCAGAGAGTGGGACTCCCGCGCACAGTTCTGCAAAGACACGGAGGAAAACCAGAGAGGATCCCTATGTTAAACACGGCAGGAGCTTGTGGAGAAAAGTGAAAAAGCTTACAGCACCTGGTATTCCCAGGCGGTCTCCCATCCAAGTACTAACCAGGCCCGACCCTGCTTAGCTTCCGAGATCAGACGAGATCGGGCGTGTTCAGGGTGGTATGGCCGTAAGCTGTCCAAGGTACCACGCATGGGCCTTTTAGGGATGTCGCTCGTCAGACGCGCCTTCAACGCCCAGGCGGCAGCTGCGCTGAGAGCGTTCCGATCCGTTCCTCCGTCGGAGAAATACCAGAGAGTGGGACTCCCGCGCACAGTTCTGCAAAGACACGGAGGAAAACCAGAGAGGATCCCTACGTTAAACACGGCAGGAGCTTGTGGAGAAAAGTGAAAAAGCTTACAGCACCTGGTATTCCCAGGCGGTCTCCCATCCAAGTACTAACCAGGCCCGACCCTGCTTAGCTTCCGAGATCAGACGAGATCGGGCGTGTTCAGGGTGGTATGGCCGTAAGCTGTCCAAGGTACCACGCATGGGCCTTTTAGGGATGTCGCTCGTCAGACGCGCCTTCAACGCCCAGGCGGCAGCTGCGCTGAGAGCGTTCCGATCCGTCGGAGAAATACCAGAGAGTGGGACTCCCGCGCACAGTTCTGCAAAGACACGGAGGAAAACCAGAGAGGATCCCTACGTTAAACACGGCAGGAGCTTGTGGAGAAAAGTGAAAAAGCTTACAGCACCTGGTATTCCCAGGCGGTCTCCCATCCAAGTACTAACCAGGCCCGACCCTGCTTAGCTTCCGAGATCAGACGAGATCGGGCGTGTTCAGGGTGGTATGGCCGTAAGCTGTCCAAGGTACCACGCATGGGCCTTTTAGGGATGTCGCTCGTCAGACGCGCCTTCAACGCCCAGGCGGCAGCTGCGCTGAGAGCGTTCCGATCCGTCGGAGAAATACCAGAGAGTGGGACTCCCGCGCACAGTTCTGCAAAGACACGGAGGAAAACCAGAGAGGATCCCTACGTTAAACACGGCAGGAGCTTGTGGAGAAAAGTGAAAAAGCTTACAGCACCTGGTATTCCCAGGCGGTCTCCCATCCAAGTACTAACCAGGCCCGACCCTGCTTAGCTTCCGAGATCAGACGAGATCGGGCGTGTTCAGGGTGGTATGGCCGTAAGCTGTCCAAGGTACCACGCATGGGCCTTTTAGGGATGTCGCTCGTCAGACGCGCCTTCAACGCCCAGGCGGCAGCTGCGCTGAGAGCGTTCCGATCCGTCGGAGAAATACCAGAGAGTGGGACTCCCGCGCACAGTTCTGCAAAGACACGGAGGAAAACCAGAGAGGATCCCTACGTTAAACACGGCAGGAGCTTGTGGAGAAAAGTGAAAAAGCTTACAGCACCTGGTATTCCCAGGCGGTCTCCCATCCAAGTACTAACCAGGCCCGACCCTGCTTAGCTTCCGAGATCAGACGAGATCGGGCGTGTTCAGGGTGGTATGGCCGTAAGCTGTCCAAGGTACCACGCATGGGCCTTTTAGGGATGTCGCTCGTCAGACGCGCCTTCAACGCCCAGGCGGCAGCTGCGCTGAGAGCGTTCCGATCCGTTCCTCCGTCGGAGAAATACCAGAGAGTGGGACTCCCGCGCACAGTTCTGCAAAGACACGGAGGAAAACCAGAGAGGATCCCTACGTTAAACACGGCAGGAGCTTGTGGAGAAAAGTGAAAAAGCTTACAGCACCTGGTATTCCCAGGCGGTCTCCCATCCAAGTACTAACCAGGCCCGACCCTGCTTAGCTTCCGAGATCAGACGAGATCGGGCGTGTTCAGGGTGGTATGGCCGTAAGCTGTCCAAGGTACCACGCATGGGCCTTTTAGGGATGTCGCTCGTCAGACGCGCCTTCAACGCCCAGGCGGCAGCTGCGCTGAGAGCGTTCCGATCCGTTCCTCCGTCGGAGAAATACCAGAGAGTGGGACTCCCGCGCACAGTTCTGCAAAGACACGGAGGAAAACCAGAGAGGATCCCTACGTTAAACACGGCAGGAGCTTGTGGAGAAAAGTGAAAAAGCTTACAGCACCTGGTATTCCCAGGCGGTCTCCCATCCAAGTACTAACCAGGCCCGACCCTGCTTAGCTTCCGAGATCAGACGAGATCGGGCGTGTTCAGGGTGGTATGGCCGTAAGCTGTCCAAGGTACCACGCATGGGCCTTTTAGGGATGTCGCTCGTCAGACGCGCCTTCAACGCCCAGGCGGCAGCTGCGCTGAGAGCGTTCCGATCCGTTCCTCCGTCGGAGAAATACCAGAGAGTGGGACTCCCGCGCACAGTTCTGCAAAGACACGGAGGAAAACCAGAGAGGATCCCTACGTTAAACACGGCAGGAGCTTGTGGAGAAAAGTGAAAAAGCTTACAGCACCTGGTATTCCCAGGCGGTCTCCCATCCAAGTACTAACCAGGCCCGACCCTGCTTAGCTTCCGAGATCAGACGAGATCGGGCGTGTTCAGGGTGGTATGGCCGTAAGCTGTCCAAGGTACCACGCATGGGCCTTTTAGGGATGTCGCTCGTCAGACGCGCCTTCAACGCCCAGGCGGCAGCTGCGCTGAGAGCGTTCCGATCCGTTCCTCCGTCGGAGAAATACCAGAGAGTGGGACTCCCGCGCACAGTTCTGCAAAGGCACGGAGGAAAACCAGAGAGGATCCCTACGTTAAACACGGCAGGAGCTTGTGGAGAAAAGTGAAAAAGCTTACAGCACCTGGTATTCCCAGGCGGTCTCCCATCCAAGTACTAACCAGGCCCGACCCTGCTTAGCTTCCGAGATCAGACGAGATCGGGCGTGTTCAGGGTGGTATGGCCGTAAGCTGTCCAAGGTACCACGCATGGGCCTTTTAGGGATGTCGCTCGTCAGACGCGCCTTCAACGCCCAGGCGGCAGCTGCGCTGAGAGCGTTCCGATCCGTTCCTCCGTCGGAGAAATACCAGAGAGTGGGACTCCCGCGCACAGTTCTGCAAAGACACGGAGGAAAACCAGAGAGGATCCCTACGTTAAACACGGCAGGAGCTTGTGGAGAAAAGTGAAAAAGCTTACAGCACCTGGTATTCCCAGGCGGTCTCCCATCCAAGTACTAACCAGGCCCGACCCTGCTTAGCTTCCGAGATCAGACGAGATCGGGCGTGTTCAGGGTGGTATGGCCGTAAGCTGTCCAAGGTACCACGCATGGGCCTTTTAGGGATGTCGCTCGTCAGACGCGCCTTCAACGCCCAGGCGGCAGCTGCGCTGAGAGCGTTCCGATCCGTCGGAGAAATACCAGAGAGTGGGACTCCCGCGCACAGTTCTGCAAAGACACGGAGGAAAACCAGAGAGGATCCCTATGTTAAACACGGCAGGAGCTTGTGGAGAAAAGTGAAAAAGCTTACAGCACCTGGTATTCCCAGGCGGTCTCCCATCCAAGTACTAACCAGGCCCGACCCTGCTTAGCTTCCGAGATCAGACGAGATCGGGCGTGTTCAGGGTGGTATGGCCGTAAGCTGTCCAAGGTACCACGCATGGGCCTTTTAGGGATGTCGCTCGTCAGACGCGCCTTCAACGCCCAGGCGGCAGCTGCGCTGAGAGCGTTCCGATCCGTTCCTCCGTCGGAGAAATACCAGAGAGTGGGACTCCCGCGCACAGTTCTGCAAAGACACGGAGGAAAACCAGAGAGGATCCCTACGTTAAACACGGCAGGAGCTTGTGGAGAAAAGTGAAAAAGCTTACAGCACCTGGTATTCCCAGGCGGTCTCCCATCCAAGTACTAACCAGGCCCGACCCTGCTTAGCTTCCGAGATCAGACGAGATCGGGCGTGTTCAGGGTGGTATGGCCGTAAGCTGTCCAAGGTACCACGCATGGGCCTTTTAGGGATGTCGCTCGTCAGACGCGCCTTCAACGCCCAGGCGGCAGCTGCGCTGAGAGCGTTCCGATCCGTCGGAGAAATACCAGAGAGTGGGACTCCCGCGCACAGTTCTGCAAAGACACGGAGGAAAACCAGAGAGGATCCCTACGTTAAACACGGCAGGAGCTTGTGGAGAAAAGTGAAAAAGCTTACAGCACCTGGTATTCCCAGGCGGTCTCCCATCCAAGTACTAACCAGGCCCGACCCTGCTTAGCTTCCGAGATCAGACGAGATCGGGCGTGTTCAGGGTGGTATGGCCGTAAGCTGTCCAAGGTACCACGCATGGGCCTTTTAGGGATGTCGCTCGTCAGACGCGCCTTCAACGCCCAGGCGGCAGCTGCGCTGAGAGCGTTCCGATCCGTCGGAGAAATACCAGAGAGTGGGACTCCCGCGCACAGTTCTGCAAAGACACGGAGGAAAACCAGAGAGGATCCCTACGTTAAACACGGCAGGAGCTTGTGGAGAAAAGTGAAAAAGCTTACAGCACCTGGTATTCCCAGGCGGTCTCCCATCCAAGTACTAACCAGGCCCGACCCTGCTTAGCTTCCGAGATCAGACGAGATCGGGCGTGTTCAGGGTGGTATGGCCGTAAGCTGTCCAAGGTACCACGCATGGGCCTTTTAGGGATGTCGCTCGTCAGACGCGCCTTCAACGCCCAGGCGGCAGCTGCGCTGAGAGCGTTCCGATCCGTCGGAGAAATACCAGAGAGTGGGACTCCCGCGCACAGTTCTGCAAAGACACGGAGGAAAACCAGAGAGGATCCCTACGTTAAACACGGCAGGAGCTTGTGGAGAAAAGTGAAAAAGCTTACAGCACCTGGTATTCCCAGGCGGTCTCCCATCCAAGTACTAACCAGGCCCGACCCTGCTTAGCTTCCGAGATCAGACGAGATCGGGCGTGTTCAGGGTGGTATGGCCGTAAGCTGTCCAAGGTACCACGCATGGGCCTTTTAGGGATGTCGCTCGTCAGACGCGCCTTCAACGCCCAGGCGGCAGCTGCGCTGAGAGCGTTCCGATCCGTTCCTCCGTCGGAGAAATACCAGAGAGTGGGACTCCCGCGCACAGTTCTGCAAAGACACGGAGGAAAACCAGAGAGGATCCCTACGTTAAACACGGCAGGAGCTTGTGGAGAAAAGTGAAAAAGCTTACAGCACCTGGTATTCCCAGGCGGTCTCCCATCCAAGTACTAACCAGGCCCGACCCTGCTTAGCTTCCGAGATCAGACGAGATCGGGCGTGTTCAGGGTGGTATGGCCGTAAGCTGTCCAAGGTACCACGCATGGGCCTTTTAGGGATGTCGCTCGTCAGACGCGCCTTCAACGCCCAGGCGGCAGCTGCGCTGAGAGCGTTCCGATCCGTTCCTCCGTCGGAGAAATACCAGAGAGTGGGACTCCCGCGCACAGTTCTGCAAAGACACGGAGGAAAACCAGAGAGGATCCCTACGTTAAACACGGCAGGAGCTTGTGGAGAAAAGTGAAAAAGCTTACAGCACCTGGTATTCCCAGGCGGTCTCCCATCCAAGTACTAACCAGGCCCGACCCTGCTTAGCTTCCGAGATCAGACGAGATCGGGCGTGTTCAGGGTGGTATGGCCGTAAGCTGTCCAAGGTACCACGCATGGGCCTTTTAGGGATGTCGCTCGTCAGACGCGCCTTCAACGCCCAGGCGGCAGCTGCGCTGAGAGCGTTCCGATCCGTTCCTCCGTCGGAGAAATACCAGAGAGTGGGACTCCCGCGCACAGTTCTGCAAAGACACGGAGGAAAACCAGAGAGGATCCCTACGTTAAACACGGCAGGAGCTTGTGGAGAAAAGTGAAAAAGCTTACAGCACCTGGTATTCCCAGGCGGTCTCCCATCCAAGTACTAACCAGGCCCGACCCTGCTTAGCTTCCGAGATCAGACGAGATCGGGCGTGTTCAGGGTGGTATGGCCGTAAGCTGTCCAAGGTACCACGCATGGGCCTTTTAGGGATGTCGCTCGTCAGACGCGCCTTCAACGGCCAGGCGGCAGCTGCGCTGAGAGCGTTCCGATCCGTTCCTCCGTCGGAGAAATACCAGAGAGTGGGACTCCCGCGCACAGTTCTGCAAAGACACGGAGGAAAACCAGAGAGGATCCCTACGTTAAACACGGCAGGAGCTTGTGGAGAAAAGTGAAAAAGCTTACAGCACCTGGTATTCCCAGGCGGTCTCCCATCCAAGTACTAACCAGGCCCGACCCTGCTTAGCTTCCGAGATCAGACGAGATCGGGCGTGTTCAGGGTGGTATGGCCGTAAGCTGTCCAAGGTACCACGCATGGGCCTTTTAGGGATGTCGCTCGTCAGACGCGCCTTCAACGCCCAGGCGGCAGCTGCGCTGAGAGCGTTCCGATCCGTTCCTCCGTCGGAGAAATACCAGAGAGTGGGACTCCCGCGCACAGTTCTGCAAAGACACGGAGGAAAACCAGAGAGGATCCCTACGTTAAACACGGCAGGAGCTTGTGGAGAAAAGTGAAAAAGCTTACAGCACCTGGTATTCCCAGGCGGTCTCCCATCCAAGTACTAACCAGGCCCGACCCTGCTTAGCTTCCGAGATCAGACGAGATCGGGCGTGTTCAGGGTGGTATGGCCGTAAGCTGTCCAAGGTACCACGCATGGGCCTTTTAGGGATGTCGCTCGTCAGACGCACCTTCAACGCCCAGGCGGCAGCTGCGCTGAGAGCGTTCCGATCCGTTCCTCCGTCGGAGAAATACCAGAGAGTGGGACTCACGCGCACAGTTCTGCAAAGACACGGAGGAAAACCAGAGAGGATCCCTACGTTAAACACGGCAGGAGCTTGTGGAGAAAAGTGAAAAAGCTTACAGCACCTGGTATTCCCAGGCGGTCTCCCATCCAAGTACTAACCAGGCCCGACCCTGCTTAGCTTCCGAGATCAGACGAGATCGGGCGTGTTCAGGGTGGTATGGCCGTAAGCTGTCCAAGGTACCACGCATGGGCCTTTTAGGGATGTCGCTCGTCAGACGCGCCTTCAACGCCCAGGCGGCAGCTGCGCTGAGAGCGTTCCGATCCGTCTGAGAAATACCAGAGAGTGGGACTCCCGCGCACAGTTCTGCAAAGACACGGAGGAAAACCAGAGAGGATCCCTACGTTAAACACGGCAGGAGCTTGTGGAGAAAAGTGAAAAAGCTTACAGCACCTGGTATTCCCAGGCGGTCTCCCATCCAAGTACTAACCAGGCCCGACCCTGCTTAGCTTCCGAGATCAGACGAGATCGGGCGTGTTCAGGGTGGTATGGCCGTAAGCTGTCCAAGGTACCACGCATGGGCCTTTTAGGGATGTCGCTCGTCAGACGCGCCTTCAACGCCCAGGCGGCAGCTGCGCTGAGAGCGTTCCGATCCGTTCCTCCGTCGGAGAAATACCAGAGAGTGGGACTCCCGCGCACAGTTCTGCAAAGACACGGAGGAAAACCAGAGAGGATCCCTACGTTAAACACGGCAGGAGCTTGTGGAGAAAAGTGAAAAAGCTTACAGCACCTGGTATTCCCAGGCGGTCTCCCATCCAAGTACTAACCAGGCCCGACCCTGCTTAGCTTCCGAGATCAGACGAGATCGGGCGTGTTCAGGGTGGTATGGCCGTAAGCTGTCCAAGGTACCACGCATGGGCCTTTTAGGGATGTCGCTCGTCAGACGCGCCTTCAACGCCCAGGCGGCAGCTGCGCTGAGAGCGTTCCGATCCGTTCCTCCGTCGGAGAAATACCAGAGAGTGGGACTCACGCGCACAGTTCTGCAAAGACACGGAGGAAAACCAGAGAGGATCCCTACGTTAAACACGGCAGGAGCTTGTGGAGAAAAGTGAAAAAGCTTACAGCACCTGGTATTCCCAGGCGGTCTCCCATCCAAGTACTAACCAGGCCCGACCCTGCTTAGCTTCCGAGATCAGACGAGATCGGGCGTGTTCAGGGTGGTATGGCCGTAAGCTGTCCAAGGTACCACGCATGGGCCTTTTAGGGATGTCGCTCGTCAGACGCGCCTTCAACGCCCAGGCGGCAGCTGCGCTGAGAGCGTTCCGATCCGTCTGAGAAATACCAGAGAGTGGGACTCCCGCGCACAGTTCTGCAAAGACACGGAGGAAAACCAGAGAGGATCCCTACGTTAAACACGGCAGGAGCTTGTGGAGAAAAGTGAAAAAGCTTACAGCACCTGGTATTCCCAGGCGGTCTCCCATCCAAGTACTAACCAGGCCCGACCCTGCTTAGCTTCCGAGATCAGACGAGATCGGGCGTGTTCAGGGTGGTATGGCCGTAAGCTGTCCAAGGTACCACGCATGGGCCTTTTAGGGATGTCGCTCGTCAGACGCGCCTTCAACGGCCAGGCGGCAGCTGCGCTGAGAGCGTTCCGATCCGTTCCTCCGTCGGAGAAATACCAGAGAGTGGGACTCCCGCGCACAGTTCTGCAAAGACACGGAGGAAAACCAGAGAGGATCCCTACGTTAAACACGGCAGGAGCTTGTGGAGAAAAGTGAAAAAGCTTACAGCACCTGGTATTCCCAGGCGGTCTCCCATCCAAGTACTAACCAGGCCCGACCCTGCTTAGCTTCCGAGATCAGACGAGATCGGGCGTGTTCAGGGTGGTATGGCCGTAAGCTGTCCAAGGTACCACGCATGGGCCTTTTAGGGATGTCGCTCGTCAGACGCGCCTTCAACGCCCAGGCGGCAGCTGCGCTGAGAGCGTTCCGATCCGTTCCTCCGTCGGAGAAATACCAGAGAGTGGGACTCCCGCGCACAGTTCTGCAAAGACACGGAGGAAAACCAGAGAGGATCCCTACGTTAAACACGGCAGGAGCTTGTGGAGAAAAGTGAAAAAGCTTACAGCACCTGGTATTCCCAGGCGGTCTCCCATCCAAGTACTAACCAGGCCCGACCCTGCTTAGCTTCCGAGATCAGACGAGATCGGGCGTGTTCAGGGTGGTATGGCCGTAAGCTGTCCAAGGTACCACGCATGGGCCTTTTAGGGATGTCGCTCGTCAGACGCGCCTTCAACGCCCAGGCGGCAGCTGCGCTGAGAGCGTTCCGATCCGTTCCTCCGTCGGAGAAATACCAGAGAGTGGGACTCACGCGCACAGTTCTGCAAAGACACGGAGGAAAACCAGAGAGGATCCCTACGTTAAACACGGCAGGAGCTTGTGGAGAAAAGTGAAAAAGCTTACAGCACCTGGTATTCCCAGGCGGTCTCCCATCCAAGTACTAACCAGGCCCGACCCTGCTTAGCTTCCGAGATCAGACGAGATCGGGCGTGTTCAGGGTGGTATGGCCGTAAGCTGTCCAAGGTACCACGCATGGGCCTTTTAGGGATGTCGCTCGTCAGACGCGCCTTCAACGCCCAGGCGGCAGCTGCGCTGAGAGCGTTCCGATCCGTTCCTCCGTCGGAGAAATACCAGAGAGTGGGACTCCCGCGCACAGTTCTGCAAAGACACGGAGGAAAACCAGAGAGGATCCCTACGTTAAACACGGCAGGAGCTTGTGGAGAAAAGTGAAAAAGCTTACAGCACCTGGTATTCCCAGGCGGTCTCCCATCCAAGTACTAACCAGGCCCGACCCTGCTTAGCTTCCGAGATCAGACGAGATCGGGCGTGTTCAGGGTGGTATGGCCGTAAGCTGTCCAAGGTACCACGCATGGGCCTTTTAGGGATGTCGCTCGTCAGACGCGCCTTCAACGCCCAGGCGGCAGCTGCGCTGAGAGCGTTCCGATCCGTCTGAGAAATACCAGAGAGTGGGACTCCCGCGCACAGTTCTGCAAAGACACGGAGGAAAACCAGAGAGGATCCCTACGTTAAACACGGCAGGAGCTTGTGGAGAAAAGTGAAAAAGCTTACAGCACCTGGTATTCCCAGGCGGTCTCCCATCCAAGTACTAACCAGGCCCGACCCTGCTTAGCTTCCGAGATCAGACGAGATCGGGCGTGTTCAGGGTGGTATGGCCGTAAGCTGTCCAAGGTACCACGCATGGGCCTTTTAGGGATGTCGCTCGTCAGACGCGCCTTCAACGCCCAGGCGGCAGCTGCGCTGAGAGCGTTCCGATCCGTTCCTCCGTCGGAGAAATACCAGAGAGTGGGACTCACGCGCACAGTTCTGCAAAGACACGGAGGAAAACCAGAGAGGATCCCTACGTTAAACACGGCAGGAGCTTGTGGAGAAAAGTGAAAAAGCTTACAGCACCTGGTATTCCCAGGCGGTCTCCCATCCAAGTACTAACCAGGCCCGACCCTGCTTAGCTTCCGAGATCAGACGAGATCGGGCGTGTTCAGGGTGGTATGGCCGTAAGCTGTCCAAGGTACCACGCATGGGCCTTTTAGGGATGTCGCTCGTCAGACGCGCCTTCAACGCCCAGGCGGCAGCTGCGCTGAGAGCGTTCCGATCCGTCTGAGAAATACCAGAGAGTGGGACTCCCGCGCACAGTTCTGCAAAGACACGGAGGAAAACCAGAGAGGATCCCTACGTTAAACACGGCAGGAGCTTGTGGAGAAAAGTGAAAAAGCTTACAGCACCTGGTATTCCCAGGCGGTCTCCCATCCAAGTACTAACCAGGCCCGACCCTGCTTAGCTTCCGAGATCAGACGAGATCGGGCGTGTTCAGGGTGGTATGGCCGTAAGCTGTCCAAGGTACCACGCATGGGCCTTTTAGGGATGTCGCTCGTCAGACGCGCCTTCAACGGCCAGGCGGCAGCTGCGCTGAGAGCGTTCCGATCCGTTCTTCCGTCGGAGAAATATATCAGAGAGTGGGACTCCCGCGCACAGTTCTGCAAAGACACGGAGGAAAACCAGAGAGGATCCCTACGTTAAACACGGCAGGAGCTTGTGGAGAAAAGTGAAAAAGCTTACAGCACCTGGTATTCCCAGGCGGTCTCCCATCCAAGTACTAACCAGGCCCGACCCTGCTTAGCTTCCGAGATCAGACGAGATCGGGCGTGTTCAGGGTGGTATGGCCGTAAGCTGTCCAAGGTACCACGCATGGGCCTTTTAGGGATGTCGCTCGTCAGACGCGCCTTCAACGCCCAGGCGGCAGCTGCGCTGAGAGCGTTCCGATCCGTTCCTCCGTCGGAGAAATACCAGAGAGTGGGACTCACGCGCACAGTTCTGCAAAGACACGGAGGAAAACCAGAGAGGATCCCTACGTTAAACACGGCAGGAGCTTGTGGAGAAAAGTGAAAAAGCTTACAGCACCTGGTATTCCCAGGCGGTCTCCCATCCAAGTACTAACCAGGCCCGACCCTGCTTAGCTTCCGAGATCAGACGAGATCGGGCGTGTTCAGGGTGGTATGGCCGTAAGCTGTCCAAGGTACCACGCATGGGCCTTTTAGGGATGTCGCTCGTCAGACGCGCCTTCAACGCCCAGGCGGCAGCTGCGCTGAGAGCGTTCCGATCCGTCTGAGAAATACCAGAGAGTGGGACTCCCGCGCACAGTTCTGCAAAGACACGGAGGAAAACCAGAGAGGATCCCTACGTTAAACACGGCAGGAGCTTGTGGAGAAAAGTGAAAAAGCTTACAGCACCTGGTATTCCCAGGCGGTCTCCCATCCAAGTACTAACCAGGCCCGACCCTGCTTAGCTTCCGAGATCAGACGAGATCGGGCGTGTTCAGGGTGGTATGGCCGTAAGCTGTCCAAGGTACCACGCATGGGCCTTTTAGGGATGTCGCTCGTCAGACGCGCCTTCAACGGCCAGGCGGCAGCTGCGCTGAGAGCGTTCCGATCCGTTCCTCCGTCGGAGAAATACCAGAGAGTGGGACTCCCGCGCACAGTTCTGCAAAGACACGGAGGAAAACCAGAGAGGATCCCTACGTTAAACACGGCAGGAGCTTGTGGAGAAAAGTGAAAAAGCTTACAGCACCTGGTATTCCCAGGCGGTCTCCCATCCAAGTACTAACCAGGCCCGACCCTGCTTAGCTTCCGAGATCAGACGAGATCGGGCGTGTTCAGGGTGGTATGGCCGTAAGCTGTCCAAGGTACCACGCATGGGCCTTTTAGGGATGTCGCTCGTCAGACGCGCCTTCAACGCCCAGGCGGCAGCTGCGCTGAGAGCGTTCCGATCCGTCGGAGAAATACCAGAGAGTGGGACTCCCGCGCACAGTTCTGCAAAGACACGGAGGAAAACCAGAGAGGATCCCTACGTTAAACACGGCAGGAGCTTGTGGAGAAAAGTGAAAAAGCTTACAGCACCTGGTATTCCCAGGCGGTCTCCCATCCAAGTACTAACCAGGCCCGACCCTGCTTAGCTTCCGAGATCAGACGAGATCGGGCGTGTTCAGGGTGGTATGGCCGTAAGCTGTCCAAGGTACCACGCATGGGCCTTTTAGGGATGTCGCTCGTCAGACGCGCCTTCAACGCCCAGGCGGCAGCTGCGCTGAGAGCGTTCCGATCCGTTCCTCCGTCGGAGAAATACCAGAGAGTGGGACTCCCGCGCACAGTTCTGCAAAGACACGGAGGAAAACCAGAGAGGATCCCTACGTTAAACACGGCAGGAGCTTGTGGAGAAAAGTGAAAAAGCTTACAGCACCTGGTATTCCCAGGCGGTCTCCCATCCAAGTACTAACCAGGCCCGACCCTGCTTAGCTTCCGAGATCAGACGAGATCGGGCGTGTTCAGGGTGGTATGGCCGTAAGCTGTCCAAGGTACCACGCATGGGCCTTTTAGGGATGTCGCTCGTCAGACGCGCCTTCAACGCCCAGGCGGCAGCTGCGCTGAGAGCGTTCCGATCCGTCGGAGAAATACCAGAGAGTGGGACTCCCGCGCACAGTTCTGCAAAGACACGGAGCAAAACCAGAGAGGATCCCTACGTTAAACACAGCAGGAGCTTGTGGAGAAAAGTGAAAAAGCTTACAGCACCTGGTATTCCCAGGCGGTCTCCCATCCAAGTACTAACCAGGCCCGACCCTGCTTAGCTTCCGAGATCAGACGAGATCGGGCGTGTTCAGGGTGGTATGGCCGTAAGCTGTACAAGGTACCACGCATGGGCCTTTTAGGGATGTCGCTCGTCAGACGCGCCTTCAACGCCCAGGCGGCAGCTGCGCTGAGAGCGTTCCGATCCGTCGGAGAAATACCAGAGAGTGGGACTCCCGCGCACAGTTCTGCAAAGACACGGAGGAAAACCAGAGAGGATCCCTACGTTAAACACGGCAGGAGCTTGTGGAGAAAAGTGAAAAAGCTTACAGCACCTGGTATTCCCAGGCGGTCTCCCATCCAAGTACTAACCAGGCCCGACCCTGCTTAGCTTCCGAGATCAGACGAGATCGGGCGTGTTCAGGTTGGTATGGCCGTAAGCTGTCCAAGGTACCACGCATGGGCCTTTTAGGGATGTCGCTCGTCAGACGCGCCTTCAACGCCCAGGCGGCAGCTGCGCTGAGAGCGTTCCGATCCGTCGGAGAAATACCAGAGAGTGGGACTCCCGTGCACAGTTCTGCAAAGACACGGAGGAAAACCAGAGAGGATCCCTACGTTAAACACGGCAGGAGCTTGTGGAGAAAAGTGAAAAAGCTTACAGCACCTGGTATTCCCAGGCGGTCTCCCATCCAAGTACTAACCAGGCCCGACCCTGCTTAGCTTCCGAGATCAGACGAGATCGGGCGTGTTCAGGGTGGTATGGCCGTAAGCTGTCCAAGGTACCACGCATGGGCCTTTTAGGGATGTCGCTCGTCAGACGCGCCTTCAACGCCCAGGCGGCAGCTGCGCTGAGAGCGTTCCGATCCGTCGGAGAAATACCAGAGAGTGGGACTCCCGCGCACAGTTCTGCAAAGACACGGAGGAAAACCAGAGAGGATCCCTACGTTAAACACGGCAGGAGCTTGTGGAGAAAAGTGAAAAAGCTTACAGCACCTGGTATTCCCAGGCGGTCTCCCATCCAAGTACTAACCAGGCCCGACCCTGCTTAGCTTCCGAGATCAGACGAGATCGGGCGTGTTCAGGGTGGTATGGCCGTAAGCTGTCCAAGGTACCACGCATGGGCCTTTTAGGGATGTCGCTCGTCAGACGCGCCTTCAACGCCCAGGCGGCAGCTGCGCTGAGAGCGTTCCGATCCGTTCCTCCGTCGGAGAAATACCAGAGAGTGGGACTCCCGCGCACAGTTCTGCAAAGACACGGAGTAGAACGAGAGAGGATCCCTACGTTAAACACGGCAGGAGCTTGTGGAGAAAAGTGAAAAAGCTTACAGCACCTGGTATTCCCAGGCGGTCTCCCATCCAAGTACTAACCAGGCCCGACCCTGCTTAGCTTCCGAGATCAGACGAGATCGGGCGTGTTCAGGGTGGTATGGCCGTAAGCTGTCCAAGGTACCACGCATGGGCCTTTTAGGGATGTCGCTCGTCAGACGCGCCTTCAACGCCCAGGCGGCAGCTGCGCTGAGAGCGTTCCGATCCGTTCCTCCGTCGGAGAAATACCAGAGAGTGGGACTCCCGCGCACAGTTCTGCAAAGACACGGAGGAAAACCAGAGAGGATCCCTACGTTAAACACGGCAGGAGCTTGTGGAGAAAAGTGAAAAAGCTTACAGCACCTGGTATTCCCAGGCGGTCTCCCATCCAAGTACTAACCAGGCCCGACCCTGCTTAGCTTCCGAGATCAGACGAGATCGGGCGTGTTCAGGGTGGTATGGCCGTAAGCTGTCCAAGGTACCACGCATGGGCCTTTTAGGGATGTCGCTCGTCAGACGCGCCTTCAACGCCCAGGCGGCAGCTGCGCTGAGAGCGTTCCGATCCGTTCCTCCGTCGGAGAAATACCAGAGAGTGGGACTCCCGCGCACAGTTCTGCAAAGACACGGAGGAAAACCAGAGAGGATCCCTACGTTAAACACGGCAGGAGCTTGTGGAGAAAAGTGAAAAAGCTTACAGCACCTGGTATTCCCAGGCGGTCTCCCATCCAAGTACTAACCAGGCCCGACCCTGCTTAGCTTCCGAGATCAGACGAGATCGGGCGTGTTCAGGGTGGTATGGCCGTAAGCTGTCCAAGGTACCACGCATGGGCCTTTTAGGGATGTCGCTCGTCAGACGCGCCTTCAACGCCCAGGCGGCAGCTGCGCTGAGAGCGTTCCGATCCGTCGGAGAAATACCAGAGAGTGGGACTCCCGCGCACAGTTCTGCAAAGACACGGAGGAAAACCAGAGAGGATCCCTACGTTAAACACGGCAGGAGCTTGTGGAGAAAAGTGAAAAAGCTTACAGCACCTGGTATTCCCAGGCGGTCTCCCATCCAAGTACTAACCAGGCCCGACCCTGCTTAGCTTCCTAGATCAGACGAGATCGGGCGTGTTCAGGTTGGTATGGCCGTAAGCTGTCCAAGGTACCACGCATGGGCCTTTTAGGGATGTCGCTCGTCAGACGCGCCTTCAACGCCCAGGCGGCAGCTGCGCTGAGAGCGTTCCGATCCGTCGGAGAAATACCAGAGAGTGGGACTCCCGTGCACAGTTCTGCAAAGACACGGAGGAAAACCAGAGAGGATCCCTACGTTAAACACGGCAGGAGCTTGTGGAGAAAAGTGAAAAAGCTTACAGCACCTGGTATTCCCAGGCGGTCTCCCATCCAAGTACTAACCAGGCCCGACCCTGCTTAGCTTCCGAGATCAGACGAGATCGGGCGTGTTCAGGGTGGTATGGCCGTAAGCTGTCCAAGGTACCACGCATGGGCCTTTTAGGGATGTCGCTCGTCAGACGCGCCTTCAACGCCCAGGCGGCAGCTGCGCTGAGAGCGTTCCGATCCGTCGGAGAAATACCAGAGAGTGGGACTCCCGCGCACAGTTCTGCAAAGACACGGAGGAAAACCAGAGAGGATCCCTACGTTAAACACGGCAGGAGCTTGTGGAGAAAAGTGAAAAAGCTTACAGCACCTGGTATTCCCAGGCGGTCTCCCATCCAAGTACTAACCAGGCCCGACCCTGCTTAGCTTCCGAGATCAGACGAGATCGGGCGTGTTCAGGGTGGTATGGCCGTAAGCTGTCCAAGGTACCACGCATGGGCCTTTTAGGGATGTCGCTCGTCAGACGCGCCTTCAACGCCCAGGCGGCAGCT